>NC_063050.1:10072781-10287781 GCF_018812025.1 Megalobrama amblycephala | reverse complement strand
GAATGTGAAGTGGTTAATGAAGCACTAATATCTGATACAATCTACACTCTAAAAATGCTGGGTTAAAAACAACCCAAGATGGGTTTAAAATGGACAAACTCAATGAACGGGTTGTTTTTTGGACCAGCGGTGGTTAAATGTTAGACCAACCTGCTGGATAGATTTTATTTAACCCAACTCTTGATTAAAAATTACTATGTCTGGCTTAAAATGACCTGGGCTAAACTTATGAACGTGAAGTGGTTAATGAATCATAAATATCACAAACATCTGAAGCAATCTAAAATGCTGGGTTAAAAACAACTCAAGTTGGGTTGAAAATGGACAAACCCAGCGGTTGGGTTAAATGATTGACCAACATGCTGTGCAGTTTTATTTAACCCAACTATTGATTAAAATGTCTATATGTCTTAAAATTAACCCAAAATAGATTGGAAATTAAACATCAGACACATAATTACTAGAGGCAACAATAATAATCAAAAGGTAAACATTTATTAATAAGCAATTTAATAAATGTTTGTTTGTTTAATTATTATTCATTGCACTTATAAATAAATGTTCATACTTTGGGTTCATTTTAAGCAAGCAATACAGTAATTTTTAAACAATAGTTGAGTTAAATAAATCTACCCAGCAGATTGGGCAAACATTTAACCCAACCACTGGGTTAAAACAACACAATTGCTGGGTTTGTCCATTTTCAACCCAACTTGGGTTGTTTTTAACCCAGCATTTTTTTAGAGTGTACTTACCAGATAATCTAAACATAGGTATTTAAAGGATTAGTTCACTTTCAGATTAAAACTTCCTGATAATTCACTCACCCCCATGTCATCTGAGATGTTCATGTCTTTCTTTCTTCAGTAGAAAAGAAATGAAGGTTTTGATGAAAACATTCCAGGATTATTCTCCATATAGTGGACTTCAATGGAGCCCAAACGGTGAAGGTCAAAATTACAGTTTCAGTGCAGCTTCAAAGGGCTTTAAACGATACCAGACGAGGAATAAGAGTCTTATCTAGAGAAACCATCGCTCATTTTCTAAAAAAATAAATAAAAATGGTCAAGGTTTGAACTAAATTGCCATATATAATATGCTATTGCAAGTATATAACATTTAGTTCAAACTTTGACCTGTGGAGGGCAGTAATACACTTAGCAGTGTCTACACTGCTGGAATTCAAATAGAGAAGAAGAAGAGAGCTAGTTCAAGATGAGCGTTTATGGTTAAAACGTATATAATTTTAAATTTTTTTTAGAAAATGAGCGATGGTTTCTCTAGATAAGACCCTTATTCCTTGTCTAGGATCGTGTAGAACGCTTTGAAGCTGCACTGAAACTGTAATTTTGGCCTTCAACCGTTTGGAGGCCATTGAAGTCCATTATAAGGAGAATAATCCTGGAATGTTTTCATCAAAAACCTTAATTTCTTTTCAACTGAAGAAAGAAAGACATGAACATCTTGGATGACATGGGGCTGAGTAAATTATCAGGAACTTTTTATTTGAAAGTGAACTAATCCTTTAACTCCTTGAAAGTTTTCATGGATTCTAAAAAAAAAAAAAGAACCGTTCAAAAGAATCGATTCACTAAAATGAATTTAGTCAGCGCTAAAAAGATAAAACACCGATTTGTTTTTGCTCGTATTTTCTGCGCCCACAGTGACGTTAATCTCCGTATGTTTTCTCTCTTTCTCTCTCCATCCCTCTCTTCATCCTTGACTCTAGTACTCCAGTTTAGTAGCTGACTCGCACTTTTCTTTTCAACTCCTTCATTTAACTCTTTGAACCAGACCGCGCTGAATCTGGCCTCTATTATGCGCTCCGCAGCTTAATGGACTCCAGAAAATGATTTAATAACATTAATTAAAAGCAAGCCGGGTGAAATGGGGGGAATTTAGGGGTCATGTGGGCAGGATTCAGTTCTTTTTCTCTGGAGGACATTTGGCACTGATTTCAGTAGAAACCAAACCCCGTCAGTTTAATTATAATGCTAAGTCATGAACCCCAGCTGTAGCTGTGAAGTTTAGTTCTGCCATCATTTACTCGCCCCCGTGTTCATCCAAACCCTCTAGATTTGGTGGAAATACAGGAATATGATTAATCTGCATTTTAGAATCAGTCAATCCTTTTTTAAACTTTTGTGGTCCAACAAACTCAATGGATTGCATGGGACATGTTTTTGAGGTCATAATGTTTCAGTGCTGTTCACCAGGTGAAGAGTGTAAATCTCTCAGCCTCTGCACACCCGTCGGCACCAGTCCAGCTGAAACAGGCACAAACACTGTAATCATCCCTAAATATGCCAGCCACAACCACTTGAAAGCGCTGTAGCGGGGGAAATAAAAATGTCACATCTGGATGACAGCTTGTGTGAAATCTTTCATGTGCACATAACCCTTCTTCTCGTACCATAAGCTTTTAAGACCTCAGGTTGACTTTACTTTCGACATCCGATCTCTCCTCATGTTGCTGAAAGCTCTTGGAGATGAGGAGGAGGTCACCCTCACCCAGAAGGTCATGGGATGCATCAAAACTGTGGACATCCCAATTTGTCAAGCTCTCCGATTTATGTGTCGTTTGAAAAACGAGAATCTCCGAGTTGAATGAGACGCAAGACAACTAAAACTGTAGAGAAACGCAAATCTTTTGGCTCCGAGCTGTTAACTCTTGTGTTGTGTGTCTGCAGCGGGCTGACGCACGAGTCTCACGCGCGGGACGTGGAGCAGGTGTACCTGCGCTGTGCTGAAGGCTCTCTGGAGTGGCTCTATCCCACCGGAGCCGTCATCGTCAACCTGAGGCCCAACCTGCCCTCCTCCGCACACCTCCACGCCTGCGTCAAGCCTCGGAGGGACTCACGGGGAGCCGCGCTGTACGTGGAGCGGGCCGGAGAGCTGCGGCTGCTGCTGTCGGAGGAGGAGCAGGCGGCCGGACTCGTGCGCTGCTTCGGCCTGCAGGAGGGGGCGCTGTTCGTGGAGGCGTCCGCGCGGCGGGACATCAGCCGGAGGATCACGGCCTTTCAGTATCAGCTGATCTCCACGCAGACGCCGGGAGATGAGCCCTACTCGCCTGCAGGTAAGAAAAAAATTCTGACGGGACATTATCCGTTAAGTATATCGGCCACAATATCGGTATCGGCCGATATATGTTCATTTTTAATGTTATTGTTATCGGCTCGATAAGAAAATGTGGCCAATATATTAAAGCCAATAAATAATGGATTGCAATAACCAAACAATATCGGTTATCGGCTTTCAAATATACAGAATTATCGGTTATCGGTATCGGCCAAAATGTTCATATCGGTGCATCTCTAGTTTACAGACATTTCCTTTTAATCCTAAAATGCAACACAATGTGTAATTCATGTAAAAATACATGAAAAATATCTCTGAAAAATCAGCACAGTATATTGGACCCTATTTTTACAGATTTGTCTTATGATATTCAGTCTTTATCTTCCTATGCATTTGCTCTGAAATGCGTTTAAAATAGAGATGCACCGATAATCGTATCGGCCGATGGTCAGGGCCGATATATCCTGTTAATCAAAAGAGTGCAGGGCTTTGTGTAAAGAAAATGCTAAGAAACCAGTTTAATGTTCAATATTAATAGTAATTATATGAATTAATAACATTCAGAACGTTAAGAAATATTAATTTAATCTTCAGAATTTAGCTAATGTGTGTTAATATTAATTTGAGTAATGTGTTTGTTTATAACTGATACCAGTTACTCTGAAACAAGTTGATGGAGAGAATAAAGTTTTTTTCCAGTCAAGAGAATCATAAACACAGCTTAGACAGTCATTGTTAAATAGATTCAAAATGTTTAATGCAAGTAAAATACAACATCAACAACAATAATAATTATTATTATTATTATCAGACATGTTTTTCGTATTTTGCTTTCACTAAATGAAACCAAAAATTGTATCATTTTATTTCCAAAATTATTATTTTATTTTATTTCACCAATTTAACAACGCACAATAATATTATTGTTTAAAGTAGTAAAAAACAATAATATTTAACTATTTTTTCTACAAAATAAAAGTGTTAAAGAACGTAAAATGCAGTGTTACTTTAGTATTGTTTATATACTGTAGTGTTTATTATTTTGAATTAGCTTTTTTAAAGTTTTAATATAATTTTCATTTAAGTTTTAGTCATTTCCTTACATGTATATTTTTATTTTTATTTTTTTTACATTTATTTATATTTTTTATTATTATTACAGTGTCAGTAATTTTAGTGCTTCAACTTAATATTTCATTTAGTCGCTATGCAGTATTACATTTTTTTTTAAGTTAAAGTTTGTATCTAATATTTATTTTTATTTAATTTCAGCTTTATTTATTTGACTTTTAATAGTTTTAGTTTAACAATAACAACATTGCATCTTGCACATATTTTTAATTTGTGGTTGCAACTTTAGTTTGAAATGTGCTTTATAAAACAATGAATGGTTGAATCAGAGTTTGTACCAATTCATTAAAGGAAAATAACTGTTTGCATTTTGTTTGTGTAGTACTCGAATATTCACGACAGAGAAACTAGCACACTGACGTGATCTTACGGGAAACCTCATTGTAATATTCACAATGTTTGTGAATTTCACATCATCAAAAATATAGTTTATTGTAAATATTTGCTGTATCACACAGCCTTAGTGTATTCAGGAATATCTGTGTGACAGAGAGAGAGAGAGTGAGTGTTGGGGGTGGAATAACAACACTGTCAAATGGCCGTCATTCACATGAAAGAGTGCTTTAGAGAGGTTGTAAAATGTCTGCTGGCACTGACCCCATAAAACCTGAAGCCCAGACAGAACCATCAGCCCCCCGACGCTCCATGTTCAGCCTGACATAAGAAAATAAACAGTCTAATCGAGAGGTCTCGCCGGGGTCAAGCGGCCTGTAGTGCTGTCAATCAAGCGGCCGCTGCGTGCCATTGGTCCGATGGTCGCCGTGGTCGACTCTCATTGGCTAGTCGCACATGAAAGGCGCTGTTGTAGTGGTCGTGCAGGTGAGATGAGCTCTGGCACAGCAGCTTAACACTTTCAAAAGGGATATGTGATAATACAAATCAGTTCACAGCTGTCTAATCACAGTATAAATACTGAAATATCCCATTTTCGTAATTATTCGTCCTTCTTTTTACCACATACTCAGCTAACAGAGAATGTTCTCAGAACTTTAGTTAATGTTCTGATAAAGGTTCTCTCAAAGTTCCTAACAAACGTTCTTCCCGTAACATTTGAGCGTTAGAACAATAGAATGTTCGTTCAAAGTTCTCTGGTCTTTAATAATGTTCTCAAAATGTAAAACTGTTACTACTCGTTAAAGAACATTCTCATAATGTTTGCAAATGGAATGTTCCCTTAACGTTTGTGTAACCAAGAAGAACGTTTTTTTGAAACATTTAAAAAACATTCAGGGAACATTCATAAACCACGTTATCTTAACTTAGCAAAGCATATTTTTGTTCACTGGGAAGCTACCAGGTATTCCAGAAAGTCTCTCCCTTCCCCCTCTCTTTTCCCTTTCTTTCCCGCTCAACATTCCCAGAGGGTTTGTCTTTATAAACATTTAAGTCTTGAGGTGTCCTGAGCTCCTCACCTGTTGGTCTCACTCACACTCGAGCTTGGGTGGGCCTTCTGATTGGTCTACAGGAAGAAAACATGTGTGTAAGTGTTAGTGAAAAGAGTTTGTTTAGGAATATCCGAGCTGTTCTCTTAAAGCAGTGAAATTGACCCTGATTTATACAAGCTCAACTTCAAAAAGGGCAAAAAAACTGCCATAAAGTGGTCAGTATGTGTTGTCAGATTTGCAGTGAACAAAGTCTGGCTATCAACTGAGATTTTTGTATTTATTTATTTTTGTTTGTTTATTCTAAGCCTTTGTAGTTGCAGCACTCTTAAGACTGCTGTTGTTGTTTCTGGTTCCCTGAATGTTCTGAGAATGTTAGATTTGGGTTCCCAGAACATGCATTTTTAGTATTTATATTAACATATTTTACATTGTATATATAAAAATAAGGTTTATAATTAAAACCTAAAAATAATCATTAAATAACGTTCTTTAAAAGTTATTTCATAACTGTAAATATAAAATGTAAAAAAAATAAAAATAAAAAAAAACATAGAACACTCAGTAAAGGTTACTTCATAGATGTAAGTATAAAACCTAAAAATAACCATTTGGGAATGTTCTGTGGAAGTTATTTTGTGCAAGTTGTCAGAAAAAAACTTCACTTTTTTATAATCACTCTATAAAATCCATAAAAATAGTGTGCACTGTACTCATTTGAAGGAATTTTCCATATTTATTTATTTATTTTTACAGGTGTTTTACCTGTATTTTGAATTTTGAACTTCATTGCGTTGTGTTCTAGGGTTAACAGAAATGTCCGTAAAATTACTGGAAAACGTCCTGGTCATTTTCTGCCAGTACATTATCCATTTTTTTTAAGGAATTGTTTTTTATAGTGTAAAAATAAAACCTTCGAAGAACATTATTATGTGGTTCCAAATGGGAACCAAATGCTAACATTAGGAGAACGTTCTGTAGGGATAGTATTCGAAAGTATCGTTCCCATAATGTTTGCAAAATGGAATGTTTCCTTAACGTTCCCTTAAACATTTTTAAAACATCTACATAACTGGACATGCGGAATGTTCAGAGAATATTCAGAAATAACGTTTTCATAACTTTAGCAAAACATTCTAAGAACATATTCTTGTTAGCTTGAAAATCACTCCTTAAGATAAGTCGCACCAATGTACAAGTAACGTTTTATTAATTATTACTGGTAAATAAAAAACAGATTTATCTTACAATTCTAAAAATAAAACTTTGAAGAACATTATTATATGTTTTCCAGAAAACTAACCAAATGGGAATGAAACACTAACGTTAGGGGAACGTTGTGTGTTTGCCGGGTAAAGAATGGTAATTGTTATGTAATGTTATAGCTCAGCTCTTAAAGCGCTGTAATGATGGTCTGGCTTCACTGAACGTTCTGTGTTTATCTTCACGAGCGTCTCCAAACAGCTGATCTGAGGTCTGAGCGTTAGTTTCGAGGCTTCAGCTGTGATCAGTGAGAGGCGTCCCCTCCACCCGGTAATGAGCCGTTAGCGGCAGGGGGTGGAAGGTGTTGAAAGTCGTTAAAGAGACATTTTACTTTAATGTTAAATCAGGTGAGGAATCACATTTACATTGAATCGATTTGCAAATGCTTTTGTCTCAAATGCGAATCTGAAGAAAATGCTTTACATTTACATGATACTCAGTTTGTGAGTCTTCATGTGATAAGAAAAAGATGATAAATATGCTAAATGTACTTCCTATCATATTCTCTTTGCAAAAACATGCAAAAGCACTCTTGATTTGTTTGAATCATAAGATGTGATTCATCAGAACATCTGATTCTCTTGCTTGAAATATTACAGGTTCCCAGAACATAAAACATAAAAAAGTTCTTTAATTTTTTTTTTTTTTAATAGATGTAAATATAAAACCTAAAAATAACCATTTGTTTTGAAGAATTAGTAGCACAAATTGTGTAGGACAAATAATTTTGTTTTATTTTTTTATGATTATTGTATTAGTTTAAATATTTTTTTAAATTTGTATTTACAATTTAAGCTCAAAAGCCTTTTTTAAACGCACATCTGTTTATTTTACAGCCCTGTATGTTCAACAAGCTTTAATGTGGTTTAAACTGAGTCGAGACAGTTGGTTTGTCGTGGGGGAGGCAGATAATGATGATAACGCTATCAAACGGGGTCAGAGGGCAAAGGTCAGAGATCACAGGAGCTCAGGCACAGCTGGAGTGTGACGGGTGTGACGCAGAGCAGTCCTGACGTGTCTGAGGAGGAAACACGTCTGGATTTCCTTGTGCTCGTGTGTGTCTCACACTAATGTAGTGTGTGTGTGTGTGTGTTTCAGCTCCCTGCAGACCCTGTGCTGACAACGAGCTGCTCATGGCGCTCTGCACCAGTGACTTTGGTAAGAAACTATACTCCTCAGAAGTCATAATGTACTGCGCTTTCCTGAAAATAAGTTGCCCCTGACTATAATACAGCAAAAAGGAACATTCTCAGAACTTTGACTAACGTTCCTGCAGTAACGTTAACACAATGTTTGTTCAAAGTTATCTGGTCTTTAATCATGTTAGCACAAAAACATTATTTGTTCATCATTCCTGGAGCAATTTTTGTTTTGAAAAGCTATAGTTGGACATTTGTCTAACATTATTTTAAATGTTACTCCTTGCTTCGGAATGTTCAGAGAACATTCAAAAGTAACGTTCCCACAATCTTTGTAGAATGATAAAATGGAATGTTCAAATTCAAATAACCAAGAAAAAATGATTTAAGAATATTTTTAAAAAATGCATGTTTTGAACATTTAGAGAACATTCAGAAATAAAGTTTTAATTACGTTTTTTGTTAGCTGGGGAGTCACACCTGGTCAAAATTTCATTGTTGTGAGAAATGTATGTCACATTGATATATCAGTCCAGTGTTGGCGGTACTTGAGTTATGTAATCCGATTACTTTTTCAAGTAACTAGTAAAGTAACGTATTGCTTTTTCACATTAATTTAAAATGAATAAAAACAGTGAAATGCAATCTCAGAATTTTACACAAACCTGTAATAATTAACTATATTAAAGTACACAAATATACTTTATGTATTTAATCTCACTTTATATTATGTCTTTGCTGCTAAACTTCAATGATCTAATTTAACTGAAAGGTTTGTTTGAGCAGTGCCCTCTACTGCACAGGTGTGAATATGCATTTCCTTCAGCCTGAGGCGTATTCATTTCACTTTTGGTGTGAAAGGGCCTTAACTTTCATCAAAAATAGAACTTTTTTTGTTGTTTTCAAAAACTAACAAGCAAGCCCAGCCCAGGTGAGGAAAAGTGACTCAAAATAATGTAACACATTACTTTATATAAAAACACAATAACGCATAAGTAATGAAATTAGTTCCTTGTTTTAGGGAGTAACGCAATATTGTAATGCATTACTTTTAAAAGTAACTTTCCCCAAGACTGTATGAGTCACAAATTATCTTGCATTCAGAAATAATGTAAAATACCTGTAAATAAAATGAATGTTTTTAGAAACACTATAAACATGTCTTTAGTTAATCTCACTTCACAACAAATCTTTTGAATTTAACAGCATTCAGAACAGGACTGAAAACTGCTATAAAGCAAACATAAATTATAGTGGCATTCATTTAGACTAAACTAATTTTTTTATTTTTTACTACCAGAGTCTGGAAAAAGCCTAACACAGATAAACTTGGGCTCATGTATTCGGCATGAATAAAATGTTTTGACATTAAATGCGTTATATAAGCCACTTTGGAATATAAGTGGCAGCACATTTAAAACATGTGACTTTTATATTCTGGAAAATACTGTGAATGCTTTATCTCTGTCTCTCAGCGGTGCGCGGCAGTATTCATCACGTGGAGGAGGAGGAGGAGGATGAAGGTCAGGCCTCCGTGGTGGTGTCGTTGAGTCACGTGTACCGTCAGAAGAGCCGCGTGTTCGTGTCTGGCGGCGGGGGGCGCGGGCGCGGCCGGTGGACGGGTCGCGTGAAGATGCTGCTGCGCTGCGGCCCGCGGGCGGGACAGGGCGAGTTCCTCTTCACGGGAGCCGTGCGCTTCGGAGAGGCCTGGCTGGGATGTGCTCCACTTTATAAAGACTTCATCAGACTGTACCGCTCGGCTCAGGCTGCCGGGACGAACCCCTGCCACATAGACACAGACTGAGAGACGCACACAACAAACCTCTGCTGGAGTTCAAGTGTCCAGTTGTTCATTCATGTCGAGGTCTGGGTCACATTTCATTCCAAAATCAAAATAAATAAATGAGAAATTAAATTTAGACTTCATTTTAGAACAGATCATTTTTTATAACAAACACATTTCCTACCAAAAGTATCATTATTGCATTGCATCCATTTGCTTTACTTTTTTGATTATTTTTTGTATTTTAATTTGTAATTTATTATTTTCTGTACTGCAATTATGTATAAATATTTCACTTTTTTAAAAACATTTTTCATGGTTTTATTATTACTGTTATCATTATAATTGTTATTTTTATTAAATATTATTTTTACAATTATTGTTATAACAATAATAATATTAAAATATTAACACAGTAATTAAAACGTGAAATATTCATACATATTTGCAGTCTAAATTTAACTAATAATATTAATATGTTTTCATATTTTTGTAATAAAAATTGGGGGCGTTTTTCTTAATTGTCATGAGACAATCATTTTCACAATTTCATTTTGTATTTTTTTTTTTTTTTTATGCAGAATATCATTTCTTATTTTATTTGTGTTGATTTTGGGGCGAAACGAGGCCTGGACGTGCTCTTGGCAGGTTTCGGAGATGGGATACACAGTGGTTCCAGATGGACGGATCACAGTCAGGAATCCTCCCTAAAGTTGCTGTTCTTGGTTACAGACAGAAGTTTTATTTGTTTGTTTCTGTCTGTTCTTGTTGCCTGATTTCATACATCTGAAACCGATGCAGAGAAATTGTGTCGTAACACTTGGATCCAAGTGTGTGTGAGTGTGTGTATCAGCTCTTGCCTGCTGCGAGAGGATGGCGGTGCTTTTCTTAAAAGCTTTGTTTATAGTTATAGAGCAGTCGATTCTTCTGACTGGAGTGTGTTCCCATGTGAGTTTGTGTGTGTTTATGCTGTGTGTGTGTTTGCTGAGTTGCCTTTTGAGTCTGGAATAAAACACTCTTAATGGACAAATCATGGTTTATGTGGGTGTCATTTTGTGTGTGTGCTGCTGGGTGTTTTCTGTACAATCTGCCCAACTGTGGGGAAAATTGCAAAATGTTCAAATTATCGTGTGAACGTGAGTTCTTCCAGCTACACAAGTCGTAGTGCAGCATACGAATGTTACTTGAGCACCGTTCAAAGACTTTATAAAAAGACAAGCACTCATATTACTTCCACAGAATAAAAACACTTAAAAGATAAACTTTTTATCTCACAATTCTGACTTTTTTCCCTCAAAATTGACAGTTTATGTCTCGTAATTCTGACTTTATATCTCGTAATTTTGACTTTATATCTCGTAATTCTGACTTTATGAAACTCGCAATTCTGACTTTATATCTCGTAATTCTGACTTTGTAACTCGTAATTCTGACTTTATAACTCGTAATTCTGACTTTATATCTCGTAATTCTGACTTTATAACTCCTAATTCTGACTTTATATCTCGTAATTCTGACTTTATAACTCGCAATTCTGACTTTATATCTCGTAATTCTGACTTTATAACTCCTAATTCTGACTTTATATCTCGTAATTCTGACTTTATATCTCGCAATTCTGACTTTGTAACTCGCAATTCTGACTTTATATCTCGTAATTCTGACTTTGTAACTCGTAATTCTGACTTTATAACTCGTAATTCTGACTTTATATCTCGTAATTCTGACTTTATAACTCCTAATTCTGACTTTATATCTCGTAATTCTGACTTTATAACTCGCAATTCTGACTTTATATCTCGCAATTCTGACTTTATAACTCGCAATTCTGACTTTATATCTCGTAATTCTGACTTTATATCTCGCAATTCTGACTTTATAACTCGCAATTCTGACTTTATATCTCGTAATTCTGACTTTATATCTCGTAATTCTGACTTTATAACTCGCAATTCTGACTTTATAACTCCTAATTCTGACTTTATAACTTGCAATTCTGACTTTATATCTCGCAATTCTGACTTTATAACTCGCAATTCTGACTTTATATCTCGTAATTCTGACTTTATATCTCGCAATTCTGACTTTATAACTCAATTCTGACTTTATAACTCCTAATTCTGACTTTATAACTCGCAATTCTGACTTTATAACTCCTAATTCTGACTTTATAACTCCTAATTCTGACTTTATAACTCGCAATTCTGACTTTATATCTCGTAATTCTGACTTTATATCTCGTAATTCTGACTTTATGAAACTCGCAATTCTGACTTTATAACTCGTAATTCTGACTTTATATCTCACAATTCTGACTTTATATCTCGTAATTCTGACTTTATGAAACTCGCAATTATGACTTTATATCTCGTAATTCTGACTTTGTAACTCGTAATTATGACTTTATAACTCACAATTCTGACTTTATATCTCGTAATTCTGACTTTATGAAACTCGCAATTATGACTTTATATCTCGTAATTCTGACTTTGTAACTCGTAATTCTGACTTTATAACTCACAATTCTGACTTTATATCTCGTAATTCTGACTTTATGAAACTCGCAATTCTGACTTTATAACTCGTAATTCTGACTTTATAACTCACAATTCTGACTTTATATCTCGTAATTGTGACTTTTTATCAATCAATTCTGACTTTATATCTCGTAATTGTGACTTTTTATCAATCAATTCTGACTTTATATCATGCAATTCTGACTAAAACTTGCAATTCTGACTTTACAACACGTAATGTTGACTTTATAACTAGAATTCTGACTATAACTCGCAATTCTGACTTTATATCTCGTAATTTTAACTTTATAACTAGAAATTCTGACTATAACTCAGAATTCTGACTTTATAACTCGTAATTCTGACTTTATAACTAGCAATTCTGACTATAACTCGTTATTCTGACTATATCTCATAATCCTGACTTTATAACACGTAATTTTAACTTTATAACTAGAAATTCTGACTATAACTCGTTATTCTGACTATATCTCATAATTCTGACTTTATATCAATCAATTCTGACTTTATATCAATCAATTCTGAATTTATATCTCACAATTCTGACTTTATATCTAGCAATTCTGACTTTATATCTAGCAATTCTGACTTTATAACTCGCAATTGTGACTTTTTATCTCGCAATGGCAACTTTATATCATGCATTTCTGAGAAAAAGGTCACAATTACTTTTTTTTATTTAATTTTTTATTAAGTGGTGGAAACAAGCTTCCATACTTATGAATGGGAGAAAGTGTGACACGTAGTAAGTCCCTCCTTATAAATAAAAAAGCCAATCGTTGATTGATAGTCATCACGTCCCTGCAGCTGCCATCTGAAGCTCCTGTTGCTATATTTTCCCAGGTTGTTTTTGTAGTCCACGGGTTTAAGCGACCAAGCTCCGCCACCTTGGTTCTGAGACCTGGCAACTCTGGATGTGAGACGGGCGCTACATGCGCATTGATGAGTCCACTCAGAAAATAACCCCTATTTGAGCATGAGAGAAACAACATTTATGGGACAGTTCATGCTTTAAATATGTTATTTAATTCAAATTCAGTTTGAGATTTCAGGATTCCCCCATTCAGATAGGATTTAGTCTTGGATACCCAAAATAGCTGCCTGGAGGCATTGCAAATATAGCTGCCGAGTGAACAGACTTTCCTTGAAAGAGACTTTGGCGTCATAATAGCAGGATTTCTAGTAAACTGTCTTTTACCACAACCTGTTTTCACTTTAAGATCAACTGCTGTCAGTAGATTAATCATTTATCTATTTAACCCTACTATTAAAGCAGGTTAAACATGTTGATCTCAAGATATACAGCTGGTTTAATGACTCATTTGAAGGGAACTCTAGCGCCTCCTACTAAGCACCACTTGAGGTCTATCTGTGCACATACAGTTTGTCAGATTTGCCATTGGTGGGTTGGTGAATTTCTACTGCCCCTAGTGATTAGCAATATCTGGATAAGTGTTTTCCACCAAAGTTCTGTGAAAATCTGCGTT
Organism: Megalobrama amblycephala; assembly: GCF_018812025.1. Taxonomy (NCBI): domain Eukaryota; kingdom Metazoa; phylum Chordata; class Actinopteri; order Cypriniformes; family Xenocyprididae; genus Megalobrama; species Megalobrama amblycephala. Next base: position 10,273,981 of record NC_063050.1, on the reverse strand, counting down.
ATGTTTTCAGTCCAATTAGAGAGACAGTAAATGCTGTGCAGTGTTTGATCCTCTACTCCTCCAGCATCTCACACTGGAATGCCACTGCGCGCTCATTACACCAGAACCATGACAACAGTTAACTGTGTCGCCATGGACACGGGTGCTCGTGATGTCATAGCAGCATTGTTCAGAGTTCCGAAAACTCTCTGTCTGACCGAGATTTCCTGTAATGCATCCAGTCAGAAGTGGGCTGATCTCCAACCAGAGAGAACACATGAGTCCAGCGCTCATCCGATCCCTGTGAATGTCTCAAATGCTCGCCGTCTTAAGACTTTCACCCGCTCAGCTGTCTCAAGCACGGCTGGAATGAAAGCACAGATAACTCAGACACGGCCCTGGGTGTGTGTGACGGGTTATTATTAACAACACAAAAAACACTGCTCTTTCCTTTTGCTATTTCTCTCTCTGTCTGGGTCTCCAGTAAAATCATTACGACTAATTGTTTGTGCTTTAACTGTACAATCCTGTTCTATAATTGAGCACTGTTCGCATTTTCTGTATTAAAGAGATAGTTAACCCAAAAATTAAAAAATGAAATCCGAAAGGTATCTGACTCATCCATAGACAACAATATAATCAACACTTTCAAGGTCTAGAAAGGTACTAAAGACATCATTAAAACAGTCATTTGACTGCAGTGGTTCAACCTTAATGTTATGAAGAGACGAGAATACTTTTTGTGCGCGAAAACAAAACAAAAATAACGACTTTATTTCAAAGTGGTTTTGGTCTTTACAGTTAATTTTGCCTTTCATGACAACTCTGAGGGGGGTGAATTTTTGTATAACTCATCCATTTAAATTATATTAAGCCTTAAAGTTCTGCATAATTAAGGGCGTGGCCACTTGAGTGACAGGTGTAGTAAATGTAGTAAATATGCCTCTCAAAACCACAAACTCCAACAGCACTGCTTGGATATTAAAACTAAAACTGCTGCACTATTTTGAAAAATTATACTTTGGACGTGGGATCATTTGTTTGTGAGAGTCCAATTATACATTCATATACAGTTTTACAACATAAACGCTGCTCAGGTTGCATAATTTCTTGAAGAACGATGATGGAGAGCAGGTCGTTCAGAAGAAATATGATGCAAACAATGGACAAAATATCAATAATTCATTAATTTAACACTTTTGTGGACAAAAAGTGCTGTTGGATGTTTTTCAACGGACGCTCATGGACATTTTACCCAACTGTACGGGTAACAATTTAATTGTGCGCACAATTTACTAATTAATTCCCTCGATTTACTAAAATGTGTGCACGATGTACTAATTTGTTCCCTTGATTTATAAATCATGTTCATGATTTATAAATCGAGGGAACGAAATAGTAAATCATACGCATGTTTTAGTAAATCGAGGGAACCAAACAGTAAAAGTCCCGTTTTGATTTTTCGTGTTGTCATTTGCACACCCAACACAAATTACAATATTACTGTTGCTGGAGCATCTATATCATAAAGATGACACCTCAGATTGGCAGTAAACCTTTGGAACATTCAAATGATGTATAACTTATCTTTATTAATATTTTAGATAGTGTCTAATATAGATAGATAGCTCATTAGCCTGAGCTAACTTGGTCACGTCGAGCTAGGCGGGCATGGTTTCAGCAACCAGGCACCTCAGTTGCAACCACCTCCCACCTCTTTGCCCATATTTAGTTATCTGGGAGTGACGCACGGTGCATCTAAGATGGCGACAGCTCACTTTAGGCTTCAAAAATGCTCTTCAGGGTGACGTCACAGACACTATGTCCATTTCCATTTTCCTATAGAGGCCAATGTTTTGGAAGTCATAATGTAACTCATAATGTAAATTAAATTGTTATTACATTATGGCCCGGTTTCACAGACAGAGCTTAGCCTAAGCCAGGATTAGGCCTTAGTTCAATTAAGGCATATAGTTTTTATAAATTTTCACTAGAAAAACACATTACTGGTGTGCATCTTGACACAAAACAATGGCGCTGGCATATTTTAAGATATATCAGTGCAAGTTGCTTTCAGTTAAAACAGCTCAAGCGTGCATTTTAGTCTAGCCTTGTCTGTGAAACCGGGGGTATGAGCTCAAGATTTTATCACGTTTTGAGAAAATTTTTACATTATGAACATTTTATTACAAATATAATGTAATACTTATTATATGCTTTCCTGGAAGAATTTTAGAATTTGTATCACAAATTAAATTGAAAGATTCTATATGACATTTATTATTGCAATTGTTTTTAATGTTATTTATGTATGTATTTGATTGCTTCTTAAGAAAATTTTTATATTATTGTAAATAATGTATAGAAATTTTTAAATACTGCTAATATTGCCATAAATATAGCCATTGTTGCTAAGTATTACATTATATGCAGATTTTACATTATGTGTAATTATTACATTATGAGTTGCTACTACAGGAAACAGCTTAGAAATATCCGTGTGTGTTTGTATTTTGGTCAGAGTAAAGCACACGCGCCCTGCACACGCACACCTCGGACACACATCCCAGAGCCGGAAACCCAACACTCCCTCCGGCACACGCGCTTCATTTAGGGCGAGTCTCTGCTGCCAGGGTCAGTGAGAGCTCAGGTCATCATCAACATATGTGTGACCGGAGGTCAGCTGGAGAAGGGCTGAGCGAAGAGAAACTAAACACGGCTACATGCGAAATAATTCTACTCATAGAATATAGCGCGCCCTGGTGGATGGTATAGGTGATACATGGGAGCCCAGTATTGCCACATAATGGAAAAGACATGATGTAAATCATAATTATGAAATAAAATTATGAAATTCTAAGTCATCATAATTATGATAAAATAAGACTTTTTTTAATGCACTGGTCAATTTTATGATTTTGGGCTATTTGGATTTTCCTAATGTGTTGTGAATACTAGTGGAAAGAAAGCATTGAAAATAACGTTTCAAGTGTTTTTTTATTTATTTATTTATTTATTTTATTTTGGACTTTCAAATTACAGTAGTATATTTTAAAATCGCTTTATCAAAATGAGTTTTTAAGCCAGAAATCTCCACTTCAGCAGCACTTACATACACTTTAAAGTTTTATTATTATCTGAAGGTTTTTACAAAGGGGTTTGTTCATATATCATTTTCATATACCATGATTTATGGAGTGATAAAAAGAATCCCTTCTTTAAAAACCTTTTACTTTAATATGTCAACAAGAATTTTGAATATGGCTTTATTCAGTGTTATTTTCTGTAAATGTACGTAATTAGTATGCATTTACAATTGCATATTTAAACAATTTCATTTCAGAAAAAAAAAAAAAAAAAAAAAAATCTTTGCAGTTCTTATTGTAGGCCTGATCAACTAGGGAAGTATGTCTATTAGTTTGTTTGTCTGTTTGTTTGTTTGTTTGTTTTTTACCCCATTCACTTGGTGTGCATTGCCTTAAAAGTCGAAATTCTGACTTTAAAATTCATAATTATGACATAAAAAGTTTTTATTCTTAAAATTTCGACTTTTTTGATAGAGAATAGCCTGAAGTGGAGGCTTAAACACTACATTTCTTAAGTTACAAATACAGATTACAGTTGGCCTGAAGCAAATTGTTCCAAATGATGAAAGATAAATGGATCGACAGCCAATCAGAATCAAGTTAACTTTAAAGCGCGCGCTGAAATTGCGCGCTTTTTCTCCGCACATGCGCAGTAGTTTTCGTTTGCGTCAGAAAAGACGTGCAATCACATGGCGTTGTTAGAAATGAAAATAAAAAAAATCCTTGTCTAAACGTATCAAAGGAAGAGGAACATCACGTCAATGGCGTTTACGAGGTAAAACTTGCATGTTATTGTCAGGCTGATATTCAAGAACAAAACCATATCAATCAGCATGAAAATGAATCGAATTCACTTTCAGTCAGAAGTGATTCTGACGTGTTTCTAATGTATTTCTAATGTCAGACATAATGTGTCACTATAGAACTTCATCTAAAACACAATTACTTATTACAAGCATAAACATTGTATTACATAATCTTTATTTAAGTCTTAAAATATACTGATACACAAAACATATATGAATATATACGTGTGCATGTCAAACAACAAACCATGTTCTATGAAAAGATTTTAAATATACAAAGAGAGGGAAGCTACAGACACAAAGACTCACTGAAGAGTGACTAAGGCACAAAATGGCAAAATAACACAGAAACAGCAATTCATGGAAAATTACACAAACATTTGGAAATGTTACAAAACATGCTATTAACAGAAAGTGTTTTGAAAGGTGTTTAATTTTAGCTAGTAGATTCTGTAACTTCCCACTCAGATGCACCAAACCACAGTCTTACGAAGACCTAGACACAATGATGTAAATAACCACCATGGAAAATTTTGTAGCCTGTGGTATTGGTACATCTGACCGATACTTCCTACAGACAGCCAACAGCGAAGGAGAAGTAAATGACTTAACTAGTGCAATGACACACATTTAAATCACTATTATAAACATCTGAATCAAAGCTGCAGTAAATGAATGACAAAGTGACTGTTTACAGCTTCATTTTCAATCCATTTGATGGGTCCTGAATCATTTGACCGTGCTGTAAATCACCTTCACACCACCGGATCTGTGGAGAAACATAATCAGAGATAAAGTGTGAATGACCATTTAAGTCAAAGTCAAGCAGTACTCAGTATGAGAGCCAGATCATGCAAGTTATGTTATATGAAAATAAGCATTTTATATGAGCAATTGTGTTTCAAAGCTGTTTTGTTTCTCACCTCACATCAGGATCAGGATGGTCCATTCTCAGATTTTCATAGTTGTCTTCATTGTTCCTGGTGTGTTGGATAGTTGCGTAGCTGATCTTCTGAGAATCTGTGGATTCAGTTTTTCCTGCGGTCAGATCTGTTCTGGTTCTCCTGGGTGAGACTCTGGCGTACAGACCATCATCAGAGTGGTTTCTGTCAGCGCTGAAAGGTTGTTTAACCTGGAGAAAGACAGAAAAACCTTTCAGAAAATCGCCTAAATGAGCGAAGAGCTTTCTGTTCCTGTAAACTTTAGTTACTTGTAAGAGCATTTTCTTTACACAATGACTTCTCATTCACATACAGTATTGTTCAAAATATATATTTATATCAAAGCAGAACATAAATGGTTTATAATTTCATTTTGCAGACAGAAACAGATAACTTCTGACCTGCTTCTTCTTTAGGTCCAACACTCCAGCACATTTTCTCTTCCTGTAGCGGAGATAAACATGTAAAAACATACACATAATAATTATAAATGAAAAGTTCAATGTGTATTATTTAAACAAAAGATCTCACCTTATGAACATGATGATGCAGACAAGAAATAGAACTGCACATATAACTACGATCACAATAGCTACGCTCAGGTTTGTACTGTGTCCTGAATCAAAACCATCTGGAAAAAAAAAGAATACTAAAGTATGATCTCACATCTGCAAAACATTGATAGCATTTATTAGAAGCAGAAATCAAAAAATGTTCGGTGGTAGCCTTACATTAAAAATATAATACACAAGCCAGTGTTTTCTGGCAGGTCTTTGGATGACGAAATAAATGTAAATAAAATGTAACAATTTTATTCACTTTAAATAAAAAATAGAAAATGCTAGTATTTCAATTTCAATTCATTAACTGAAATTATTTGCTTAAACTATTTTGCATGTTATTTCTAAAGTTTTACTTTGAAGTTACATTGTTGATATTTTAATTTTGACCATCTAAGAGAGCAGCAAATTTTCTATTACAGATCCATGTCACAACCAGCACTTTTGCAAATGCTCAACTTAAAAATCATTATTTATTTATTTTTTCTATCAAAAGGTCTGCACAGATATTTAAATGAGTTTACCCTCACCTGTGACAGTTACAGCGTCTGATCTCTGAGATCCATGTTGATTGTGAGCCTGACAGTAGAAGCGTCCACTCTGTAGTGCACTGAAACTCTGTCCAGATCCAACAGCTGAGCTTTCATTCTCCTTAAACCAGCTGAAGTTCAGAGCAGGAGGGTTTGAATCACTGCTGCAGATCAGAGTCACTGAATCTCCTGCCCAAATCTGACCAGACTGAATGATGGAGACTGAGACGTTCCTGGGAGGGTCTGAAAAGGACAAAAGAAATATATAAATAAATCTAAATAAATATTAGAAAATTGTGAATTTATATGTGAAAAAAGTGCAGATGATCATTAACTTACACATGACATTTAAAGTCACAGTATCAGAGTATTTCTCTCCATGTTCATTGATGGATCTGCACTTGTATTCTCCACTGTCATCAGAGCTGATCTTTGAGATGCTGTAGATTCTTCCAGATCCTACAAACGTTCCTCCTTTAAACCAGCTGATTTCTGGAGGAGGGTTTGAATCACTGCTGCAGTTCAGAGTCACTGAATCTCCTGACACTATTTCACCAGATGGACTGATGGACACTGAGACACTCTTTGGAGGATCTAAAAAATGAAAATCAAAAAATTGCACGAAACATAAATTTGAGATCACAGACATGTGTTGTCAACATCATCAGCTTCAAGAACTCAGGATGTTTTCACAACACTGCATTTTGGTTGCTGTGAGGTTACACTGCAGTATAAAAATATTCTAGTGCCATGAAACAATAAGATGTTAATGTATAAGATACAGTATAAGATGTGCAATTTACATGTTTGGCTTAATTAATACATTTGAAAATCTGTGAAAAAAGTCACCACTATGCCACTATGTTGCATCTTTAATAACTTATGCCAAAATGCTGTACTGTAAATTTGTCTTAATTTTATACAACCAAAACATATGATTATTAGACTGCTGATTTTGTAGGCAATGCATATAATTTTATGAGGATACACAGAAGGACATCAAGGAAAAAGGTTGTGGACGAGTTATGTAAATTACCTGATAGATTATGATCATTTTTAATGATTATTTTCAGAGTTGTTAGAGATACATACATCTAAATTAATTACCTCTGATGTGATTGGACGATAGCTTAAAGAAAATAATAGAAAAAAATATATTTATGATAAATTAAAGGAACCCCAAAATTTTAAATTGTCATTATCTGTGTTGTCCTAATGCTGTATGATCTTATATTTTCAGACCAGAAAAGGAGAAACTGAAAAAAAGTCTTGCTTGCGATCATTCATATAATGACTGTGAACAGTGATCAGCTTTAACAAAGGATGCAAAAGTAGCACAGAATGATCACATATGTGACTAGTGACATTTTCAAAGTGTTTCAGAGACATTATGATTTCGGGGCTCTAACACCCCCTAAAACACACTCCAGTTGTACAAATTCTGTAAAGAATCCAGCTGCCTGACAGAGAAAATTCCATTGGCCTATTTTTGGGCTACTTTTGACTGGCCATTGGGCTACTTTTTTTGCACAGACCAAAGCATGATCTTTTCATTAGTCTTGATTTCTGGAAATGGCGCACACGTGTTCTTTTCCTGCACTAATAGACTCATGAACACACATTCGTTCAAGTCAGACCAATGTCCAAGGTTGGATTTTTTCACAAAATAATAAAATTGGTTTTGTTAATTTTCTTTTTCTTTTTTTTTTTAAACCGAATCCTGTCGTATACCCCAAGAACATTTGGAATATGTGACACAAGTTGTATGGGTTAATTTAGTGATACTTTAGCATATTTCAAAATGGTCTCAATTCACTGCCATAGAATTATATGGAGGAGAGTGAGCAGGACATTCATTCATTCATTCATTCATTTGTTTGTTTGTTTATATGTAATTTCTCAGTTTGTGGTCTGAATAACAAAGAAGTTCATACGGCATTAGAACAACACTAGGGTGAGTAAATGAAGAGTTTTCACTTATGGGTGAACTCCCTGTAAGGGCAAAGCACCAACAAATTTGAACCATTTCCCACATTGTGCATGTGAGATGCTGCTCATCTGAAAGATCAAACCCTACAGACCAAGTCGTTCTGCCCACTGCCTGCCATGGACCTTTTCAATATCTAAACACATACATGTTGTTTTTGAGCACTATTGTCAGCTTGATGCCCCCTTTAGGTGGGGATATGAACTGTATTATAAGGAAGCAAATAAACATTGCCATATTCTATAATTAGTAAACTGTAAACACATTACTCTTAATGTCATTTGGTGTTCCTAGAATATAGTAGGTGGGATGTGGAAATAATGTTTATAAAGTCACAAAAGATGTGCTAATCATGAAATAATATTTCAGATTTATACATTTGAGCTATAAATAACCAAATCTGTACTCACACATGACATTGATCTGAACATCAGGAGAGATGTGATTGTGTCCGTGTACAGCACAGCTATATCTGCCTGCATCCTCTCTTCTGACTGACTGCAGCAGGAGTTCATTGTTTCTGTCTCTTCTCTCAGTTAATGGCTGTGAGTTTCTGTACCAGATGAATGTTGCTCTGTCAGTCAGAGTGCAGCTGCTTTTACATGTCAGACGGACTGAATCTCCCTCTGTCACTCTCTCAGGAGACTCCACCTGAAGATCTGAACACAACACACACATTATATCTAGTGCTGCTGTCATACACTGATTATTATTCAACATAATGCACAGAAGAAGAGAGAAACCTCATGAAAGTCACCTGTGACAGCAAGAGTCACTCCTGGTTTACCAATCCACTTGTCTTCTTTAGTGATGATTCTGAAATAGTACATGTGTGAATCCTTCAGTGTCACATGACTCAGTCTCATGGTGCAGTTCTGCTGTTTATCTCCCAGATACTGAAACCTCTTTTCGTATTTATCGTCCTTAGACAGATCTTGAAACTCTCCATCATCTGTTTTCAGTGTTTTGCTCCAGAACACTTTCTTGATCTGATATCCAGTAGGGTATGTATAAGTGCAGCTCATTATCACTGATGAGTCCTTTAGTGCACAGATGTGTGAAGGACTGTAACTCACACCCCAATCAGCATTTTCACTGAAAACTCCTGGAAAAAAAAAAAAAAAAAAAAAAAAAAAATTATAATAAAGAAAGCAGAAGAAAACTAATAGAATATATTTGCTCAAAGTTTGAATGTGTTGTGGTTGTCGAAGAAAAACAAAATTTAACATTCGAGACAAAAGCATGAAAATGGAATTGAAAATACTACTGTTTAAAGATGAACATATTAATCAAAGTAAATAGATATTATGTTGATTGAAACTATGTTATAACAGAGACACCGGAGGCAGAGATAAAAGCAGTGAAGTTGGTTTATTGAGGTGATCAGCAGAGCAACAGGTAAGTGAATGATGAGTTTGCTGGTCTTGGAGAAGAATGAGAGGTAATACTGTCCTTTTTGTTGTATTGCAGGTGAAGATGGAAGGAGACGCTGGAGACGGATGACTGGGACACTTACACACACAGGCAGGTAGGAACACGAGGAACACTGGAGGCAATGGAGGCAATGGAGGCAATGGAGGCAATGGAGGCAATGGAGGCAATGGAGGCAATGGAGGCAATGGAGGCAATGGAGGCAATGGAGGCAATGGAGGCAATGGAGGCAATGGAGGCAATGGAGGCAATGGAGGCAATGGAGGCAATGGAGGCAATGGAGGCAATGGAGGCAATGGAGGCTAGCATTTGGAGTCCTTGAGGTAAGCATACAACTGGCTGTAGTGCAAACGAGACCAGACAGTGAGTGTGTGTGAGTGTGGGGCTTAAGTGCTGGTGGTAATGACGGTGCTGATGATCTTCAGGTGGCGGTGATTAATATGCTGGTGATTGAGTGCGTGGGTAAGAGAGTGAGGTGGAACCTGACGTGTCTGTGACAAACTACAATTAATACCATTATTTGCTAAGAAAATCCACATAATGAAGATAACTTTGCCATTACATGAATGAGTAAAGCAGTGGTTTGACATAACAAAGACAGACATAGTACTTCATACTTGCATTGCTTTTTCATTATTCCTTTTTGTATATAATTAATTGAACTAAATTAGCATGTTTACCAATGAGCAACAAACATGCTACTTCATTAAAGAATAACAAATGAAAACATGACAGGAAAACACTGAACAGAACATGCAGAAAAACATTAGAGACTTACCTTGAATCATGAGGAGAAAGATCAGAGGAAGAGGAGTTATTCTGACTGACATCAGCATAGCAACACCTACAACACAATAACTCCTAAATTATATAGGCTGAGATTGTCAACATACATAATCAATAAGAGCAGCATTTCTGCTCAATCTGTGTTCTTTATCATTAAGCAAGACTGTCTTTTCCAATGTGACATCAATCGTCTTTTAAAATGTATGACTCTTAAAAAAAAAAAGATATAGTAGATAAGATATTTAGAATTGGTTCAATAATTCAATAAAATAGATAAGAAGCTGGTCATACCGTAGAGCAGGACACCTCAGCCGTAACCAAATGACACTTGAAGAGAAATAAGGAAGGTTCAAGTCTACCAGCCTCATTTATAACCAGAACTGCATCATTTCCTCTTTTTTTTTATTTTTATTTTTTTTCATTGTTGCTTACCTTTGATTAGTGACATACAAATACATTTTTTTAAAGTTTTTTTCCCCCTATCTTTTAGATTTTTTCAAAATACTAGAAACATATAAGCATACTCATGATGCATATAGTAAACACAAATGAAAAACAAGCTAAAGTCTTAAAATATAAAAGTGTGCTGACACAAGGACCTACGCAGATCTGTTATCTGTTATTCATAGATGCTGTGAAATATGAAGGCAAACTGATGGTGACTGTAAGTGTTGCACATACATATGAGTCATTTTCAGAAAGTTTTGTGGCTTGCGTCACTATGAACGTGTGACTATTTATGACATGCTGTTATAATTTTGCATATATATATAAGATGATTTAATACATTTTCATTTCATTAGTAACAATGAAAATCAGTAGCATGTACATGTTAGCCATCTATTATTTTAGACATTTGACATAAAGCACATTTTTAGGATTCCCTTTTTTTTTAATGCATATACGCATTCATGTATGAAAATAAGAGGGTTTCACTTCCCTGACCAGCGGAAACTATAGTAAGAATTTAGTCTGCAGATGAATTACCAACCAATGCCAAAGTTATTAATAGATTTGAATGACAACAACTGGCCTGAAAGCTTTGAAATAGCAATAATTAATTTCATGTAACAATGGAAAAACTAAGTTGTCACCCTCATTGTTCTCTCAGATAAACTTGATGTTTATACTCTTTCAGTGGGCAACTAATTTTGGTGCTTGACCACACGTAACGGATATGAGCTGTCTGATGTCATTACTGCCAGAGGATGTGAAGGAGAAATGACTGCTATATAAGGTGATATACGTTTGCTGGTTCAAAGTTCTGCAATGATCCATATGATAAAAAAACATCCTTGTTGACCCATTCAAGACAACTAGGGAAAGATATTACATGTATCTATGAAACCCCCTGTTTCAGCACCAGTCTGTTCTTACCATGGTTTAAAAAATGCCACAAAAGTGTGTGTGGTGAGCTGCGGAGGGAAGGGGAAGAGAGGAGACAGACAACACAACAACAGCTTCTGATTCAGACAGTTTTATTTAGCTCTCATTGAGTTAAGAGCATCAAAGCTTCCCACAAATGCATGCTGCAATTTACCATTACTCAACACAATACGCATACATGGTTTTGTAAGCTCAGCGTAAATTACACAAATACATATCCTGCGATAGCTATAATTTAATGCCCAAATAATGCACAGCCGTTCACATTTGTACTCTCCATTGAAAATATATATGAACATGCTGTTGCATCTTTTATAACTTTTTTACTATATATAGTACACCAATAACTCATCAGTGTCTCATAATTATTCATAAGACTTTAGTATAAGAAAACGTCACGTCCTGTGACGCTGACACGAAGACAAATTTAAACCTGGAGAATGAAAATTGTACCAATTTACCAAAAGGCTTAAAATGAACACATTTTCTCTTATGATTAAAACTAAGAGATGGTAACTATGATGTTAAACACACATAACTCTATTGAAATCTCAACCCTTAAAGATAAATGTGCTCACAGAGTATATACAATTGTATAATGGTTAATAATAATTGTGTTTAGATGTGTCTTTATATGGCCAAAAGATTTCTCCAACAGACAGTTGCAGTTAAAAAATATATCTGCAAGCAGCAATTAAGGAGCCAAGCACAAAGAAGGCACGATAAGTCATGCCACCATACCTGTGAGTGTCAGACCAACTGCAACAATGAGCAATTAAAGACATCTTAAGGTGTTTGTAGGCAAGATTGCTGAAAAAGCATTAATACTAAATTACTAGTAATATGATTTAATGGTTATCACTTTCAACCAATAGGTGGCGCTGTGTCCAAACTGATGTGGTGTGGTCACAGTAGGTGTCAATCTGACAAAGCATTGCAGAGATACAGCCTCAGAGTCTTTTGGCTTCATTCCATCGAATCTGTCCATGCAGTATACGAAACGAAATCCATAACGTTTTGTTGGACTGTTCTGAAGATGATCTGCAATAAATTTGGTGCAAATCAAACCAACGGTCTAGGAGGAGACTGAAAAAGTAGGTTTTTAAAGATAATCAAAATGACGGACAGGAAGCTTGGCCAACTATGGCTACACTGGTATCTAGGTTCTCGGCGTGATCCAGAGAATCTATTAAGACCAGTTTCATGACAATAGGCTAAATGAATCAAAAGCTATCATCTTTTTAAAAAAAAGTTTTATAACTTTTGACCACAAGGTTGCACAGTCTTGACATTTTTTGAGCACCTTCAGGGAATGGTGCCCATGGCACATACCAAGTTTCATAACGATACACCAATGCATTCGTAAAACATAGCAATTTATATCATATAACTGTATTGTAGTAGCAATTTCATGTTTTATTATGTATGGATGTGTACTCATAGCGCGCCTTTACAATTTTGGTGAAAATATCAAATTTTGTTTAGGAGTTATAGACATTTATATTTATGAGCACATAAAAAATGACCCATGCGTGAGTTTGATTGGATTTTTTTGCCACTTACTATCAAATTTTTGACATTTGGCCATTAGTGTATAGCCAACGACCTATGTTTTTTTTTTTTTTTTTTCCTATGATGGTTAAAAGTTGTTTAAATGATAAATCACAATGTTGCACTAACCATAAGCCAAAACGAAGCATGTTTGGTGTGTTGGACAGGATTCAGCAATCTAAGGAGATGACTCCCGTGAAAATAAGTCAAGCATATAAATAATTATTTTTCACCACTAGGTGGTGCTGGTCCAAAACTTCACACACTTCTTCACGGCATTGTGCCAATGACCCATACCAAGTTTAATAACGGTATGTTCATGCTTTCGTTAAATACAGCATTTTTTAGAGATGTTCCGATACCCCTTTTCCATTCCCGATACCGATTCCGATACCTGAGCTCAGGGTATCGGCCGATACCGAGTACCGATCCGATACCTGGGTGTGTATCTATGTATATATATATACTACTAGCCCTGTATGAATTGATAGAATTATTTATGGTGTGCTTCAGACTTATCCCTTAATAAAACAAGAACAAAACATACAGTGAACTAGAGTATTTTTATTATCTGACATACATTTGACAGTTATATTATTTATTTATTTTAAGTGAAAAAGAACTTCAAATGCAGCCACAAATCTTTGCAGTTACAAAACACTGTAAACTGAAAAAGGTATATTAGTTTTACAATATAACTATAAAAACAGTGTAACAAATAAATCTAGGAATATAATTATATAAGAAAATAATCTCTTTAAAACTTGAAGTCCAGAAACAATTTTGTTAAATAAAAATCTCACGTTTTCGACGACTGACAGCAGCTGGTCATCCAGAACAATAAACCCGACAATTTTGTCAGTTATCTTTATTTGTCTTTTGAAAACTTTTCTCTTTGTTTGAATGAAGCTGGCACGCCTCATCCTTCTCCATCTTAAGCGTGTCAAACGCCCGAATCGCTCAATTCGCACCGCGTCATTCACGCGAATCGCGGGGCAGGAAGTCAATTCGCGTCTTTGCATGGACTTAACATGTAAATCACTCGCGCTTATCGCTTCATTCGCGTCTGGTGTGAACGCAGCATTAGCCTTTATGTAGGCTAACCATCGTGTTGCGCGGGGTGACGCGTCTTCAAATGCTTTATTAAGTTATTTGTGTTAAAGTTGCCAATACTTGTGCCACTCGAAATTGCAGCATTGCATATGAGACATGTCGCCGTTTTACTGGTCTGAAATACTGCCAAACAGCAGACATACTGCTAGCGCGTTTTCACTTCTCCGCTGCTCTAAACAGTGGTTGCTTGTGGCAACACAGCACAACTTCCTGTGTTTGCATTCTGAGCCGCGAAGAAGAATTGATTTCCGATTTGCTGCGTTAAGCAAAGATAGCGGGCACAACTAGGTATTGTTTAAGAAAATGGTATCGGATCGGTACGTGAGTTTAAATACTCGCCGATACCGATGCCAGAAATTTTTGTGGTATCGGTGGTATTTCCGATACTAGTATCGGAATCGGAACAACCCTAGCATTTTTCTACAACATTCAAAATGGTCAACGCCCAAAATGGCCAACATAGAAAAATTAGATGTCATTGGACTCGGCATGTTGCCCCTAATCCAATGAGACCACTTTTATGATTTTTGGCCAAAACAGCCATTTTTCATGTGTCTGGACCAGCAGGTGGCGCTGTGCCGAAACACTGCACACTGCCTCAGATCATGCTTGTGAGGGCATGTTGCAAGTGTGGTCCAAATGCGATAAAGCATTGTGGAGATATAGCCTCACATCTGTTTTCGCAAGCGCTACATAAAATTTGTTTGTAAATTTCTCGATAAAGGGACAAGTTATCGAAAAGCTTTTAATAACATTTTGGCAGCATGGTCTAAAGAAAATGTGAGCCAATTTTGGTGAAAATCTGACAAACCATCTAAAAAAAATTTTCTCACAAAATTCAAATCTGTGTTTCTAGCCAATACGGTTCAAAAGTGATTAGCATAAACGTGAATGAAATTTTGAACAGGTGGTGGCGCTAGAGGGATTAATCTAGAGATTCCAAATTAGCTGTGGTTATTGACTGTCCTCTATAGTGTGAGGAATGAGGGAGTTGTTATCATGGAGATCTGTTGATCATTTGACTGTGCTGTAAATCACTGATTGATCCTCCATGATCTGATCAGCAGATCTGTAAAATCAATATATTCAGAGATAAAGGCATCAGTGACCTTTACAGATCAGTACTGAATACAAATACAACCTCAATCAATACAGGAGCTAAATTAAAACTGGATGAGGCTCAAAAATGCCCTGATTAAATTCTAAATATTTTAACATATCATGAACATGTCATGATTTTGTTTCTCACCTCATGGCAGGATCAGTCTGGTATGTCCTGATATTGCCATACTGGCTTTCGTTCTCTTCTGGTCTGTTCATCTCTATGTTTCTGTGATGCAAGACAGTTGCATACTGGATCTCGTCTGTATCTTCAGAATCAGAAGCTTTTTCTTCAGACTGATCACCAGAGAAATTGCTGAGGGTAATTAAGGTGTACAGGGCATCGTTTTGATTTGCAGCTTCAGATTCAGACTGAACCCCATCATGAGCTGATACTCTGCCTGTTACGTTGACATACAGATCATCCTAAAATAAGAGAAAATGACACTTTATTAAAGAAAAGCTTTGAGTATAACAAGGTTAATGCTCATTTGATCATTTGATTTACCTGCTTTTGTTGGATGTGTTCAGCTTTGTGTTTTTTCCTTCTGTAATAAAGAATTATCTAAAAATTAATAAGATTTTTTAATAAGATAATTTTAATTTGTTTATAAAAATTAATTGGCTTGGTATACTAATGTGCTTTCTGACAGAATTAACTTACATGAACACAATGATGAAAATGAAGATTAAACCTCCCAATCCAACAGCGAACCCAGCAGCTGCATAAAGAAACTTCCTTCCTACAAGACAAGGGACAGGACATTGTTTTTATCATTGTCTAGAATGACAGAAACATACAATAAATCCTAGTGTATGGCAGGAGGATGGCAGCATTTCAACACACTCATGTTAAACAAAATAATGTTTAATTCACAATACAAAAGCAAAAGAAAACAAGATTAGCCTATAAAATATGATTATTAAGAAAACAAACAGCAATTCTGTAAAGTAGCACCATCCAACAGCGACCACCAGGGGGGAATGTAAAGTGAGAATCATGAGATCCAAGTGAAAAGTCATGTGAGAAGAGACAATAGGTGTTTGACTTAAGGTTTGTTGTTTTTGCATTTAGAAAGAAGAGACTCTTTTCCTCTTTTGTCTGTCGGCCCCTACTGGACATCGTTGATTATTTGTGTCACGTGATTCATGCTTCTCTACAGCGGTGACGTCCATTAGAGACAAGCAGGTGATCAGATGATTGACTTCCTAAAGTGAAGTGCAGAACTGAGACACAAAAAGGGACGGGGATCTCCTCAAGGGCTGAAACCTTCTCTGAGGAATAAGAGTGCTCTGCCTCTACAGCAGGTAACGACTATCATTGAGCCTAAATTCAGTATGAATAAAATACTTTAGTACTGTTAAAATAAGATACTCTAACACTTTTACTCAAGTCTTATTGGAATTGGTGAATTGTGAATTTTAGTCATTGTCAATGTAAGGTATCTGTAAGTGTTTTTTTAGGTAGGCTACTCTTTACACCTCTGTTAGCTACATACACAATATATTCCAGGAGTCCACTGTGGACCCTCATGTGCCCCTGTGGCTAACATACACAAGGCTCATGTGGAGCCGATGGAAACATTTTTCTGGGCCCCATTTGGGTTGCCTATATGCAGGACCCAAGTGACAGCCCATCAAAACCCACAATGACATGTCGGATTACTTGTCATACAACAATATCAAAGAAATCTGCGATCAATAATAAAACGCCTTTATGGCACTTATCAGATTATTCATGTGTGGGCCCAATTGTAATATAAATCCTTGCATAACCAAGCTCCCATCTATCTGAACTGCTGAATCCATATACCCCTCCCTGAAGTCTAAGATCAAGTGACCAGAACCTTCTTTTAGGCCCAAACTCAAGACTGAAATGTAGAGGTGATCGAGCTTTATCTGTGTTTGGACCATGGCTTCTCAGATCAGTTTCAGGCCTGAATCACATATGAAAATAAATCTGATATGAATCGGATATGTGCATTTGTGTCTGCCATATAAGCAAACCAAATATTCCCATTTGTATGTCATTTAAAGAGACGGTGGCAAATGACGTCAACTCTGGTGCAAACACCATTCTTGACTCCTCTTTTTTCTCCACTATAAAGATGGTGTGGAAAGCAAAGCCTTGTATTATCATTTCATCTGTGTCCATTGCAAATCACACCAATTTACTTCCTTTTCAGCATAAAGGTCAGTACATTTATCTCGGGTTGTTTCACCAAGTGAAGAAGCAGATATTGGATCCCTTTTATAAAGGATGTAAGCTGGTTGTCAAATAATTTGGATATGGTCAACAAATTGGAATTGCCAATCAAGACCTGCAATGTAAATGTGGCCTTAGTTGACATGCTAAAAAAGTTACTCATGGTCAGCAGAACTAAACCAATAAAATAAAGAGTAACCAAGCCTTGACAGGTAAATGTGGTGCTTGAACCGGAAGATGTCAGTACATAAAATTGTGTCGAACTTACACCAAATACCAACTTCTCACGTCCAATACGTAACGCCCTTTGGCGTATGTTTACTGACTTGGGCTGTATAAAGATAATTGCTTTCAGTGGCTGCTCCAGATCAATCTCTGTCCTCCGCTTCCCTACTGCGGCTCCATCGCAGCCACCCAGGTCATCTGCGTCCCATTTCTCCCCAGCAGTTCATCTGCGCTCTGGACTGGGATTCTGCCATGGCTCTTCCCTCCATCAACTCCATCTCAACCATGTTTTTTTTCCTCCATCATAGCCGCCGTGGTCTTGCCTGTTCTCTCCATCCCTTCACGATCTCCTCGTCTGCCTCCAAAGCCCCAAACCTTCTCTCTCATATTTTCTGTTACAGCATGAAACATCTTCCTGGAGGGGTGTTATGTAATGCATAATCAGTGATATTTCATTTTCATGAATTTTTAGTTTTCAATTCAGTAGTAAGGAATTATTATTATTAAAGATGGAGGAGCTTGCGCTGATTGCCCTTCGTGAGACAGCCGCATGGCTTGCAGGTACCGCCACGACTACCAAATGTATTCATTGTTGTTATTTGTTCATTGTTGAATGAACAAAATATAAATGAGACCTTATTAGATGTTGAAAAGACATCCACAATGACCACAACTAGTTTTTAACCTTGTACAGATGTCACATGGACATCAATATCAGACGATAAGAAGACGTAATAAAAGCTTTCATGCTGGCTCTTCAGGGGATGTCTTTTCAACATGTGACAAAGACATTGAAAACAAAAAGACGTCTTTTGGATGTACCTTTGTTCAGTGGGGAGATGTAAACAAGCAATATATTTTATATCCACAAACTGAACCTCAGGAGAGTAACAACACTACTAATATCATAGATGAGATTGAACAAATGTACTGAGGAAACACAAGGCTTAACTACATGAGGAACACAATCAGGATGAGGCAGAATGGGGTAGTTGTACCATGATGGTAGCTGAACAAACTCTTTCATGTTGACAAAACCAAACCACTCCAATCCAGCTTTGTTGGTACCATGATCCCATTCTTGTTTTATAAGAATGTTCTCCAAATATTCACAGCAGGTGTTTGAATGATTGAAAGAATGTTTCAGGAACGTCATACTAACATTTAAATAACACAAACACGTGCACATGAACGCGTGACATCAGTGGCAAACAGCCGATCACATGCCTTGCAACAGAGAGAAACTGATTCACTTGGAAAAGCCAGCGCTATCCAAAACTTTTGCTGAAGGTTAAGACATTGAATAATTTAAACGCATTTACACTAAAGAAAATAATTTTCCATGAAAGAGGACAAACAAAAGAAATGATCTTGCTCTATGCTATGTCCCTATTAGTCTAGGGGTATCGCAGCGACATCGACATAAACCAGAACTGAACTAATTAGAACAAACTTGTACAAAACAACAGGAGACTTTAACAGACCATCAACAAAGCTTGAGCATAAGAAGTAAAGCATACTCTGAAAATAATTAAATTTACAGAAAAATCAAACAAAAGAAAAAAGCACAAAAGGGTGGAAAGGGAACAAGAGTGTTGCCAACAAAAAGAAACAAAGAAAACCAAAAAGCCAACTAACTAAAGGACAGAACATCTTACTGAAAACAAAACAAAGTAAACCTGCCTACTTTAACAAAACTTAATATTGGTGGCAACCACTCCTTGTCTGATGTTACTAGACAGAACTGAGGTCTACGTGTTGCAACATGTAGACTCATAACCTGTTCCCAATTCAAAAATAAAGCAAAGAAAAGAAACTGAAAAGCTTAACAACAACAACCACCACCACCACCACCACCACCACCACCACCACCACCACCACCACCACCACCACCACCACCACCACCACCACCACCACCACCACCACCACCACCACCACCACCACCACCACCACCACCACCACCACCACCACCACCACCACCACCACCACCACCACCACCACCACCACCACCACCACCACCACCACCACCACCACCACCACCACCACCACCACCACCACCACCACCACCACCACCACCACCACCACCACCACCACCACCACCACCACCACCACCACCACCACCACCACCACCACCACCACCACCACCACCACCACCACCACCACCACCACCACCACCACCACCACCACCACCACCACCACCACCACCACCACCACCACCACCACCACCACCACCACCACCACCACCACCACCACCACCACCACCACCACCACCACCACCACCACCACCACCACCACCACCACCACCACCACCACCACCACCACCACCACCACCACCACCACCACCACCACCACCACCACCACCACCACCACCACCACCACCACCACCACCACCACCACCACCACCACCACCACCACCACCACCACCACCACCACCACCACCACCACCACCACCACCACCACCACCACCACCACCACCACCACCACCACCACCACCACCACCACCACCACCACCACCACCACCACCACCACCACCACCACCACCACCACCACCACCACCACCACCACCACCACCACCACCACCACCACCACCACCACCACCACCACCACCACCACCACCACCACCACCACCACCACCACCACCACAACAACCACAACAACAACCACAACAACCACAACAACAACAACAACAACAACAACAACAACAACAACAACAACAACAACAACAACAACAAGCAGTACAAAAGGATCTTCTTTTATCTATTGGCCATCTTGGGCTTTTATAGGCTTTGGTAATCTCAAGTCTCTGTGTGTGATTGGCTAATCACACAAGGCAGGCAGCAATTGGCTGGAACAACTGCAAACGGATGAACCAATAGAGGGCAGACTCCTGCAACAGAAACACACAGAGAGAAAACAAAACACACACGCCCTCTAGGAGTAACACTCTATCAGTGCAAGTGACATTTGTGAAGTTAGTTTATATAGCAATATATTTTATATCCACAAACTGAACCTCAGGAGAGTAACAACACTACTAATATCATAGATGAGATTGAACAAATGTACTGAGGAAACACAAGGCTTAACTACATGAGGAACACAATCAGGATGAAGCAGAATGGGGTAGTTGTACCATGATGGTAGCTGAACAAACTCAGGGTTATAGGATTACTTTCATGTTGACAAAACCAAACCACTCCAATCTGGCTTTGTTGGTACCATGATGCTGATCATAAACTTTCTCTGTCAACTCAGGCTTTGATCATGAGTTTGTGGAGCGCATGCACATGAATGTATGACATCAGTGGCAAACAGCCAATCACATGCCTCGCAACAGAAATAAACTGTGATTCACTTCTCGCGACAGAGTCAGTGTGATTCAAAACTCTTTTGCTGAAAATGAAGAATTTAAACGCATTCACACTAATGGAAAATACTTGTCTGTGAAAGAGGACAAATAAAAGAAATGATCTTTCTCTATCAGTGCAAGTGACATTTGTGAAGTTAGTTTATATAGTTGATAATATAGCGATAGAGACTCAAACATACAAGGTCACGTAGTCATATTCAAAGTTTATTGACAGCTTATTTATATTACATATGATCTATATATATTAATATTCATTGAAACTAAATGCTAAATAACAACTGTTAAACTAAACTTGCGTGTGTAATGGATTAATAGAAATATAGATCATATAATTATACAAATCATATATAAATAAAATAATAAAATAAAATAATTCTAAGTAATTATCATTAAAACCAGACAATTTCATCATTAAATATTTGTTTTTACTATATAATGACCTTTAATTTGGAGGAAGAGAA
This sequence comes from Megalobrama amblycephala, assembly GCF_018812025.1. NCBI lineage: Eukaryota > Metazoa > Chordata > Actinopteri > Cypriniformes > Xenocyprididae > Megalobrama > Megalobrama amblycephala. The sequence goes on along the minus strand of NC_063050.1, from coordinate 10,252,462 downwards.
ACTGAGGGAGTGGCTTTATTGCGTTGGGTGTGTCAGTGTCACTTTGCTCACATCTGATTGGTCCAATTTCAGTTTGATCTCTGAACCAGAACATAACCTTCCCCGGAGCAGGTTAACCGTGGAGCCTAAGTTACTGTGGTGATGAGCACTTTCATGGTACCTGAAACCCAGGACTGGTGCAAACTAATCTGAATCTGACCTGGGGCCTGTTTCAGAAAGGAGGTTTAGTGAGAACTCTGAGTATGTTAACCCTGAAATGAAGGAAACAAGATTATTCGGAGTGTCTATTACTAAGTGCAAATTTACAGTAGCCCCGCCCACCAATGTCACACAACATTAAAAAACAACACATGTGATTAATGATTTCAGTAGTATAAGCAGTAGTGTGTTGGGTGCGCAAAACTTATGACGAGATTGACAGGGTTCAAATCTGCTTTTCGCTGAGCTCCCTCTGCTCCCTTTTCCCATAACATCAGAAAGGCATTTATTTTCAATAAAAATGAAGAAAGGCTTCATGACGGTCTGTCTCTCATTTGACGCTGCTGTAGATCACTGATGCGTCTTCCACAGTTTCAACAGCTGATTGCTTAAAAAGAGAAAATAAAAAAACAACAACCATGAAACAATCATGTTATAGCTATGATCTGGATGTGCTGGTTAAGTTGTTTGTTTGTTTGTTTGTTTTTTTCTCACCTCATGGCAGCATCAGACTGATGAACTCTTATATCGTCGTACTGGTTTTCGTTCTCCTCTGATCTCTTCATCTTTTTCTTTCTGGGATGTTGGACAGTTGCGTACTGGATCTCCTCAGTCTCTCTGGATTCAGGAGTTTTTCCTCTGAATCTCTTTGGTTTCACACTGGCATACGGAGCATCATTGGCTGAATCCGGTTCAGAAAGAGGCTCGTCATGGACTGAAACTCTCTGTGACGCGTCAGGATAGAGATCATTCTGAAATACAAGAAAATAAGTGATTATTCATTAAGATGTAAATCAGTTTGATCTGAAGTGTAGATTCTCAGTCTAGAGCAGATTGTCTCAAACTTTTCAGATCAATATTTCATGAATTCATATTGTAAACAGAATTTTTTTTTTTTCAAACTGCACATACAGTTTGAGAATCACTGATCTAAAGAGAGACTTTTTTTTCTGGATTGTGTTAATAAAGACATTGATAATGCTAGTTTGCCATCAGTCTGTTCAGTTACAGTCTGAAACACAGATAACAGCTGATTGATTGATTTTCTGCTTCTGTAAAGTCGTGTGTCTGAATGATTTACCTGTTTCACTGTGAGATCTTCAGTTTGATCACTCCTTCGTTTCTTTCTGTTATAAAGACAGACATTAACAGTATATGGATGAATCTATTAAAAAAAATCTAATAATCAAATCACTGCAGGGATTTTTGTTATTGAGCTCACATTATAAACAGGATGATGATGATGATGATGATGAAGAATAGTCCTCCAGATGTCACTGCGATCACAATCACATTCCTACCAGCACCATGATGAACTGAAAGAGGAAGATCATCATGATTAACTCTCCAAACTGATGAATGATGTGAAGATACAGGAGTGTGTTAATAAAAGCTTCACCTGTGACAGTTACAGCGTCTGATCTCTGAGATCCATGTTGATTGTGAGCCTGACAGTAGAAGCGTCCACTCTGTAGTGCACTGAAACTCTGTCCAGATCCAACAGCTGAGCTTTCATTCTCCTTAACCCAGCTGAAGTTCAGAGCAGGAGGGTTTGAATCACTGCTGCAGATCAGAGTCACTGAATCTCCTGACACTATTTCACCAGATCCAGTTATCAACACTGAGACGTTCCTGGGAGAGTCTAAAACAGACAAAAGAAACTCTACAGGGAGTGCAGAATTATTAGGCAAGTTGATTTTCTGATCATATTTTTTTCCCAAGCACATTTTACCAATTCCAATCCACATCAATCTTAATAACTACTATTAATATTGTTTTTAATCATTTATAAGTGATATATAATTGTTCATGAAGGCTGGAAATGAAAAATGCCTTATATTCAGGTGTGCAGAATTATTAGGCAAGTTTTCTTTTACAGGCAAAATGAGCCAAAAAAGAGATTTAACTCAGACTGAAAAGTCAAAAATTATTAAATACTCATGAGAAGGACGCAATATTAATGCAATACTAGAAATTGCAAAGTTAAAGCATGACCAAGGGACAGCAAAATGCTCATTGGGTCAGCGGGGTCAGACAAAAACAGGTGGAAAAGAAAAGACACATGTTAACTGCAAAATAATTAAGAATTATGTGTGAAACCATCAGGAACCCTTTAGTCTCCAGCGCCACCATTTTCCAGAACTGCAACCTACCTGGAGTCTCCAGAAGTGCAAGGTCTCAGGATCTCAGAGACTTAGGTTAGCTAAAGAATCCTAAAAAATGACCCGCACTTGATAAGAATCACAAGCTGAAGTGTTATAAAATACATGAAGACTGGGTTTTTATAGGCCTTATAAACAGACAGCTTGAGAGTGACTCCTGAAGGACCAGCACCACATCCTCTTGTACCACTGTTTGAAGAATTTATCTTCCAGAATCTGGCAGTAAGTTTTGGAAGATCATTTTTAGTCCATCTCTGCAAGACAGACATTTCAGGATAAGAGATGGACTAAAAGTGAACTCAAACACCTTACTGCCAGATTCTGGATAAATTCTTCAAACAGTGGTACAAGAGGATGTGGTGCTGGTCCATCAGGAGTCATTCTCAAGCTGTCTGTCTATAAGCCCTATTAAAACCCAGTCTTCATGTATTTTATAACACTTCAGCTTGTGATTCTTATCAAGTGCAGGTCATTTTTTAGGATTCTTTAGCTAACCTAAGTCTCTGAGATCCTGAGACCTTGCACTTCTGGAGACTCCAGGTAGGTTGCAGCTCTGGAAAATGGTGGCGCTGGAGACTAAAGGGTTCCTGATGGTTTCACACTTAATTCTTCACCTTAATTCTTAATTATTTTGCAGTTAACATGTGTCTTTTCTTTTCCACCTGTTTTTGTCTGACCCCGCTGACCCAATGAGCATTTTGCTGTCCCTTGGTCATGCTTTAACTTTGCAATTTCTAGTATTGCATTAGTATTGCGTCCTTCTCATGAGTATTTAATAATTTTTGACTTTTCAGTCTGAGTTAAATCTCTTTTTTGGCTCATTTTGCCAGTAAAAGAAAACTTGCCTAATAATTCTGCACACCTGAATATAAGGCATTTTTCATTTCCAGCCTTCATGAACAATTATATATCACTTATAAATGATTAAAAACAATATTAATAGTAGTTATTAAGATTGATGTGGATTGGAATTGGTAAAATGTGCTTGGGAAAAAAATATGATCAGAAAATCAACTTGCCTAATAATTCTGCACTCCCTGTATATTCATGTTTTGTGATTGTTAATCCACTAAACTGTTAAAAAAATTGCTGTTAAATTCTGTCAGTAACATTCTGTTTTCCATTAAAACAGTAATATACCGTAAAAAACAATGCATTCTGGGTAATATTTGACGTATTTGAAAAAGTAGCCTACAGTAATATACTGTAAGTTAACATCACTCAAAGTCGACACTCAGAGTCTGTGTTCTAAATCACACCCTATACCCATATAATGTGAGTATTTGGCTCTTGCATAATATTGCTTGTAATGTTTCTCATATGTTAGTTGTTGTCTGCCAAATGAATACACACTGTTAGACCTTGCTGTAGAAAAATGGCCAAATTCTGACAGTAACAAACCATTTTCCATTAAAACAGTAATATACTGTAGAAAACAATGCATTCTGGGTAATATTTGTCATTTTCGAGAAAATAGCCTACAGGAATATACTGTGAGTTAACATCGCTCAAAGTCGACACTCAGAGGCTGTGCTCTAAATCACACCCTACACTCTCATTCACTATTCCCTACATTAGTTCACTAATATAGTCCACTGGACAGTGAATGAAAACAAATGTGTGAATTCAGACACTGATGAACACTGTTGTTTTTTTTTTTTTTTTTTTTTTTTTTTGGCTGCTGTAACAGTGTCTTTGAAACATCTGTTGTAGCAAAAAAGCTGTGTGATCAGAAGAAATTAGCCAATTATTAATGATCATTAACTCACACATGACGTTTAAAGTCACAGCATCAGAGTATTTCTCTCCATGTTCATTGATGGATCTGCACTTGTATTCTCCACTGTCATCAGAGCTGATCTTTGAGATGCTGAAGATTCTTCCAGATCCTACAAACTTTCCTCCTTTAAACCAGCTGAAGTTCAGAGCAGGAGGGTTTGAATCACTGCTGCAGATCAGAGTCACTGAATCTCCTGACACTATTTCACCAGATGGACTGATGGACACTGAGACACTCTTTGGAGGGTGAGAGAAAAATACAAAAACACTAACAATCACAGTATATTGAGGTATATTAAGGTATATTATTAATCATTTATGATCTGTGATGGAATAATTTCATTTCCTATGCAGTTCCCATTTCTGTCCACAAAGGCCAAATTAAAGAGTTTTTTTTCCCAACCACTTAACATTTTCTTTTATGTATGTGTGTGTGTGTGTGTGTGTGTGTGTGTGTGTGTGTGTGTGTGTGTGTGTCACATGGCAAACAAGTAACTTTGCAACTACATGTCAACTAACTCTCATTAGAGTATTAGTAGGTTAGGTGTTAGTAGGGTTTGGGTTGAATAAGTTGAAATGTAGTTGCAAAGTTACTTATAGTTAGTAGAACATCTAAAGTGAACCATCAAAACAAAGTGTAACCAAATATAATCATTTACACACTTTTGCATCCTGTAATGTACACCAATACTGAGGTGCAAATACTATCCACCACTATTTATAGCATAATAGTATCTAACTATTTATTGCATAGAAAATACTTATAGTTTTACATTATGTAAATAAAATCTATTGCTATTTTCACTTATTGTGGAGATCATATCACTAAGAAAATGCTGCTATTGTCACTTAGTGTAAATAGACTCTAATGCTTTTTAAACTTGAAAATATCTGATGTTGAAAAATATAGTCCTAAACATGCAGGGATGAGCAACTTCAGTCCTGGAGAGTCACTGTCCAACAGTTTAGCTCCAACCCTGATCAAAACTCACCTGTCTGTAGCTTTAGTGATGTTGTAGACCTTTAGATGGTTCAGGTGCGTCTGGAGCTAAACTCTGCAGGACTGATGTTGCCCATCCCAGTCCTAAACTCTGCTAGCTTTTCAACTTAAACAAGACCAAATACTCACACATGACATTGATCTGAACATCAGGAGAGATGTGATTGTGTCCGTGTACAGCACAGCTATATCTGCCTGCATCCTCTCTTCTGACTGATTCGAAGTTGAGTTTGTTACTCTCATTTAATATCTTCTGTGAGTTTCTGTACCAGATGAATGTTGCTCTGTCAGTCAGATTGCAGCTGCTTTTACATGTCAGACGGACTGAATCTCCCTCTGTCACTCTCTCAGGAGACTCCACCTGAAGATCTGAACACAACACACATTATATCTAGTGCTGCTGTCATACACTGATTATTATTCAACATAATGCACAGAAGAAGAGAGAAACCTCATGAGAGTCACCTGTGACAGTAAGATTCACTCCTGGATAACCAATCCATTTGTCTCTATTAGTGATGAATCTGAAATAGTACATGTGTGAATCCTTCAGTGTCACATGACTCAGTCTGATGGTGCAGTTCTGCTGTTTATCTCCCAGATACTGAAGCCTCTGACTGTATTCAGGGTCCTCAGACAGATCTGGAGGATCTACACCCTTTACAGGGTTTTTTGTCCAGAACACTTTCCTGATCTGATGTCCAGTAGGGTATGTATAAGTGCAGTTCATTATCACTGATGAGTCCTTTAGTGCACAGATGTGTGAAGGACTGTAACTCACACCCCAATCAGCACTAGAAACCCCTGAAACAGAATTCATCAAGATGAACATGTCATAAAACGGGTTGCTCCAGTCCTTGATTTTGAATGGTTGAGCCGTGTTCAAAGCCAATGTGAATTACTCTACAAACATACACCTGTTATTTATTTATTTAAAAATATTGATTTTTTGAGGACTAACGTTTTATAAAAAGCAATAAGCCCTGTGAAGTTGTGGTTTACAGTGAATTTAGAACAGATAAAGGTAGTGGCGTTGATAGGCACAATGTGAAGCAGTTTTCATGTTTGTTTGTTTGTTTTATTCATTGTCAGTTACACTGGACCATCAAAAATAAACTACATAATACTTTTCTTCTACTTGAAAACAGTCACTCATTGCAGGAAATAGTATAAGCTAATCTTCTCAGAATAGTGAGTGTGATAAAAGATGAAGGAAGTTGCAGAAATGAACAAACAAAGACAAGTGAAAACAAAACATGGAAGTTAATCAAGAACATGCTGCATTATCAAATAATCAAACATGTTAATTAGGACTAAGAAAACATTCAATGATGATTTTTAAAAAAAAAAGATCAATGATATCAAAAATGGGAGTTCTGGATTTAAATTCATGTCTGTCAGCGCTGAGATCTTCTATATGCTTTTTTTTTTTTTTTTTTTTTTTTTTGGACATATAAACCTCTACAATATCTCCACATTGTCTTCTGAGAAAATGAGGCAAAAAATATTAATGATCTGGTGATACACTGATGTTTGTCCAATCAAATGCTCAGATGAGTGAGAAAGTCCCTCCCCTAAACCACCTGACACTGACTAGACAGTACAAAATTAGCAATTCATGTTCAAGACTGACATAACTAAAAACTATTGGATATTTATAAATCGAACAAGCCCATTGACACGCCTCACCCAAACTTCCTGTTTCTTTTTTTTCTTTGTTTGTTTTTTCTTAATAAAATGACATTTAAAAATATGTAATGAAACAGAGACTCACTGTGAATCATGAGCAGAAAGATCAGAGGAAGAGCAGGAGCCATTCTGACCAACATCAGCATCAAATATATCTATAATACAGCATAAATCATCACTCATATACTCATAAACAGTGTCTGTTCATCACTCTAAACAGCTCTTAGTGTTAGTAAGATCTTTGCTCATCTGAAGATTATTAATGCTCAACATCAGTGTGTGTAAATGAACTGATCATTAGATGTTCAGAAGATATTTCTCATGTCAGGAATCATGTGTTATATGAGCTTCATCTATAGAAATAATCATCAGTTTTTATTGAAGTATGAATGTGTTTGTCTTACCGTGTTGAAGCTCATCAGATCAACAGCAACCAAATGACTGACTGAATTAACTCAAGCACTTTAGCTTCACAGTGAAGGACTTTCTGTGGTTAACACTGTTTATTAATGACCAGTGCTGGAAATATCAGTGTCACTCCCTCTACAAGAGAAAAACATCACTGAACTAAACCTAATTAAAGAAAAATGATGATCTTTTTCTTTAAGTTAATTTAAATACATTCACTATGAAGACATTTAAAGAACAGGATTGAGATGTTCTGCTGGATATTTCACACCTATTATTGTGAAGCTTATTTGATGTTTTTGCACTCAGAAAGAGAAACTCTTTGTCCTCTTTTGTCTGTCGCCCCCTACTGGACATCTTTCATTGCTGTGTCACGTGATTAATGCGTCTGCACAGCAGTGACGTCCATTAGAGGCAAGCATGTGATCAGATAGATGATTTACTTACTAAAGTGCAGAACTTAGGCACGTATTTTGAAGCCCAGACGAGTTTTAATTACTTAAATGCCAGAGGAGGCTGACAACATAAACTCCTCTCATCACCAAACTGACCAATCAGAATTGATATTCAAATGACGCAACGTCCTTCACTTCCGTTAGTAATGCGGCCTGAAGAGAGAAATACATGAGAAAACATTCAAAAATGATGTAAAGCGCCGCTATTAAAGCAAACAGACTGAAGAAACTAGAGACCCACATAGAAGGCGACGATCGTGTCCTTGCGCAACGTTCCCTAAAATTCTCTAAAGGTGACGAAAATTCCAAACCTTTACAGAACATTCGGGATGTTCCTAAAACATCCTCTTTTGGTAATGAAAGTGCTGCAGTTCAAGCTTCCTAATATGACTTTAGGGGGGCGTTCTCTTTTGGTTATTTTATGGTCAATTGGGAAGTTATCAGAACGTCCTATAGTAATAGTCCCCTAAACATTCCCAGAATGTCCTGAATGTTCCCTGAAGGTCCAGCAAATAACGTTCCCCAAACCTTAAAAGAACTCCACATCGTGACCGTCTCTGAACGTTCTGGGAACATTATTAGACAACTTCCTTGACACCAGTGGAGACGTTGTGAGAATGTTCTGGGAATGTAAAATTTCTAGCGTTCAGAATATAATACAAACATGAAGGACTCTAAAAACAGTACAGGATAAAACAACACTTGAAGATGAATGATTGTGATTTTTTTATTATTATTATTATTAAATGCTTGAAAGAACAATAACAATTGTCATCATTGTCATATAATAACAATAACACAGTACGCCAGAGTCCAACAGTCTTTCAGTCCAGAGAGTGTAGAACCCAAGAGGCGACACTTTGATACTTTTTGGGTAACAAAAAGGGTGAAAATACTAACTGGACCATTGAATCCTTCACATCTTACGCACCCAAAATCGGTGAATTTCACTGCCAAATCAGAAGCGCAATAGAACAGTTTTTTAAATTAAGTCACCAGTAAATTGTATGGCTCCTACAGTGAATGCTGTATTGTCTTATATATGTTTTATTTTACCAGTTGTTGAATCCAACCATTAAACCATCTGAGGTAACGTAGTTAGCCTACTTTATTGAGTATTTCCATTTTATGCAACTTCACACATTTATTAATAGTAAATTAATAATTAATAAATGTAAGATCATCATGTTTGCAGCAAACAATATATTTCAGACCTAGTGGAGTAATAGTAATAATATCTAGGTCTGAATTGAAATGTTAATATTGTACGTTTTAATGCATTGCTGTGTCCGTTATCCCATAATAATTCCCACTTTTGGACACTTTTGCTTTTACAGACATTAGACAACACTGCAAAATCAAGCTGTTATATTCATATATTATTGTCCAACATTCCCAATTTTTCTGATTCATGTCCTTAATTTAGTTTCATATGTTGGTATTAATTCAGTGTTTATAATTCTGATACTTAATATAACCCAAACTGACTGGGTTTCTGGAGAGCAAAGGTTTTGTGAAAAAAAGTGGAAGACTTAAACACAAAGTGTGTAAAATAAACTGTTAAAAGGATTTGATGATCTCTAGTGATAGTATTTTATTCTGTGTTGTCATCATTCAGGATGGATTTCAGCTTTAATGTACGTTTTGTTTTAACAAAGCAGCTGATATTGCCATAGAAACTAGTGGACTGACGAGTCGCTTTCACAAATGGCGGAAACGCAGGGCTGCTGCTGGGCGCCGGTGTTGCAATGGATCGTTTTATTGAGTGTTGCTTCTTGTTAGTATGGAAGCCCGTTTCCGCAACTAAAAAAAAAAAAAAAAAAAGATTAATTGCGACTTTTTAACTCAGAATTCTACTTTATATCACGCAATTGTGAGATATAAAGTCGCAATTGCGAGTTAAAAAGTCAGAATTCTAAGATAAAAAGTCACAATTAAGTCTTTTAGTGGCTTTTTTTTTAACATATGGAGGCTTCCATATGTTAGTGTATAGTCTTTGGTCCAGATTAAGTGCCCAGTCATGAATGAATGATTGTGATTTACAGGTGACTCTCATCAAGGTTGATGTCAGTAGCAGGAGATGGTGACCTCTGGTGGTAGTTTGAGGGTTTGAACAAATGAGAAATAAAACTGATCAAGTTACAGAAACACAAAAGACAGAATAACAGAAGCTGATTGATCACTTTGAGACCATCAGTGAAACATTGTCCTTTGTGAATGTGCACAAAGTTTGTTTGAGGAAAAACATGAAATATACAGTTATGGTTTAATTTTTGTTAATTTGATTTAGTTGATCAGCATTTAGATGGTAATCGATCTGGCAACAGTTGGCCTTGTTTTTCTTGGACGAGCACTTCCAAGTAGATAAACTGCTCATAAGTGTTATGTTTTAGGAAATTAATATTTATGTTAATATTAGGAAGCAAATCCCCACACTCATCCTCATGAACGGCTCTGGTATTCCTACAGTTTATGTGGAGCGCGGCTTGTCAGGCTATCACCAGACCAAGCTCAATTTAAAATTGAACATTGGTCTGGGGAGTTTGCTATACTTTTCTACTGCACAAGAGGCGTGATCAACCAGCATTATTCACGCAATTGGATAGTCCTTCAACCAATCAGATCAACGATCCGGGTGACGTACTTTTGCAGAGCGAAAACTTCAGACAGGTTTAGTTTGTATTGGTTTGTATTGATCAGCGGTTTGCAGAAGCAGCAATGGCACTCGAGCGATTTTTGCAGGTTGTGCAAAAAACATGAAAGTGAGTGATATTTACACCCACTCGAGCGATTTGTTTGCTAAACTAAAGAAGTCATTCAGCATCATCGAGAGGTTAAAAGAAATTGGATTGACGGTCGTGCTTGTCGTGTTATACCCGCCAATAGCGAGCAAGGTGGATAAGCCAGTCTGTGATTGGTTTCTGCAAAAGTGTAACAGAAGCAGTAGAAATGAATGTACGGGTTTCCAGACTGAGTTGCCGGGTGAAATCAAATCGCCGGCAGATCAGGCTGGGTTTACCCAGTCTAGAGCGCGGCCGTATCCTGGAGGATCTGGTCATTTACACATAGAAGCACATATTGACAGAAGAACGGGGATAATAACGTTGTCCTAGAATGATTTAATATGTATTTGTCTTAAATAATAAAACATTGTTAAACACCTGACATGGTTATGGCATATTTTTAAATAATTCAGGTCTTCTTGGGTCCATTTGTTTTAAATTACCCGAGACCTGAAGCTACTATATCAGACCCGAACCGTATCCGAGGCCCTCGTCAAAGTTTTGGACCCGAATCCTCTCGAGTCTCTGGTCAGATCTCTGGTTTTCAGATCCAAATCGACCCGTGAAGACATCTAGTATCCACCACTGAACATCTCTGACTCAGGGTACGGTTACACGACAACGATGTGTCTTAAAAACTGATACGTTTTTATTTTTTATTTTTTGCATAAAGAAAATTATGTTATTAAAATGATTTCTGTTTACATGGATCCGTGAAAACGATTAAAAATGCTGAAACTGACGCTCTGTCCAGCCAGCCACTGCTGAGATGCGAGTATAACGCGTTCCCATCACTCTCGCTGCATTGAAATACATTATTTTACTATTATAAAAATATTCTTATGACTCTATTCTTTTGATGAAATTGTGTAGTTTTAATGATAATTAGAATAATTGTATGATTATATAGGCTATGATTTATATACAGTCAAACCAATATATATTCAGACAGTGGCTGGCTGGTTTAGGTCCAGCGAAGCATCAGTAAGCAACGAGTTGAGATCAGGGTCATTTGACTGCTTTAACTGAGATAAACCCATAAAACATCAATCATACAAAAGAACAGAGTCATAATATTATATTCATCATAATAAAATTGTGTATTTCTGTGCAGCAAGAGTGATAGGGAACATGTTACACTCTGCCAGCCACCAGCCCACCACTGACAGACCTGCCAGAATCAGACTGGCAGCTGCCACCAGATCATGTGACCTGTCAGTGGCTGCTCCCGCCAGCCAGTTGAAGATTGAACCCAAACTCAAACACTGTATTACTCATGCCTGGCCAGTATTTGGCGATGTCACTTTGTAAAGAAACATTACGCTCCTTTAGACTGAACATGTAACACACATGCATGACGTCACCTTTTTAACAAATTCCTGTTTTTGTATTTTACACAAATATGATAACAGTAGTGTTTTCAAAAACTTGCACTTTGAAACCCCTTTTTTTCAAAAGTTTGTGTTTTCAGTACCCCAAAATGTCATTGTGGTGTAAATGAACAGCCAAAACTCCAAAAGTTTTGGCCAAAAGTTTTCAGTCGTGTCGTGTAAACGGACCCTTAATTTGATCTTTTTTACACAATGACAATTCACCAGCTTTTTTACTTTCATCATGTTTCTTCCTGTTTCTTCAACTATACAGAAATAAACATCTTTAGTGACTCATCACTGATGATCCTGTCAATCATATGTGGCTCCGCCCACAGAGCTCAGGATTGGTTCCTTCATGCTCCGCCTCTTACTGCAGCATCTTCCTGTTGATCTGAACAAACAATAAGATGAAGAAAGACTGACTGAAGTTCATCAACAACATTATAAACCTTTCACAAGATCCACAAATCAATCACACTAGAGCTGAAGAGAGTTTGATGGATGATATTGAGAAGAGCTGCAGGTTCAGACACTCACTGATGGATTCTCATGTTTAGAAAAGCTCTGAGGATCAAGAGTCCTGCAGGAGTCTTCAGGAGCTCTGGGATGAACCGTCTGTGTGGAAGAGAGAGAGATCGGTCATGTGATCATCTGTGATGGATCATGTGACTGTGACGTCTCACTTACTGTGAGTGTGTCGTACAGGTCAGAGGTCGTGGACTTGAGATCAAGAGCTGTATATGTGTCTTCATTGGGATCAGAGATCTACAGGAGAGACAGAAGGACACACGTCACAAAATATCACAACAATAAATATATAAAAAATATGGTCAATGATAAATTTAGGAATATACACGTTTTTATAGAAACACTGTAAAAATACAGGAAAAAAGATCCCTGACAATGTTCAAAATAAATGGGACGCCATACGCTTTTCATGGCTTCAAATTCAAGTCACATGACAGATTAGACCATGATTTTGACCACATAAAACAAATCTGTGATAAATGATTGTACATGAATGAAGTCGTCTCTGATTGGTCAGTGTCGTGGCAGACATGTGTCTTGTACAAAACCCTTAATTATCATTAAAAACTCAACCAGATTGGATAAATTGACTAAAAACTCCCACTCACAACTGTCCAATAAAATCAGGTTTGTTTTTTGATTTTTATATTATAGTACAAACTGGTTACTGACTGGATTGTGACTGAGAAGGTTTGAATCCCGTCGGTCTGTACAGTTACAGTCTGAAACAGACAACAGCTGATGTGAATCATGTTGAGATGATTTACCTGTTTCACTGTGAGATCTTCAGTTTGACCATCCCTTCGTTTCCTCCTGTTATAATGACAGACATTAACAGCATATGGACTCTATTACATTAAGAGAAAATATGAATGTTGATTTTAAAGATTACTAATAATACAACTGAGCCATTAGATACATTAGACCAAAAGTGAACTTATTCAATCACTGCAGGGTTTTTTGTTATTGTGCTCACATTATAAAGAGGATGAGGATGATGATGAAGAATAATCCTCCAGATGTCGCTGCGATCACAATCACATTCCTACCAGCACCATGATGAACTGAAAGAGAGGAAGATCATCATGATTAACTCTCCAAACTGATGAATGATGTGAAGATACAGGAGTGTGTTAATAAAAGCTTCACCTGTGACAGTTACAGCGTCTGATCTCTGAGATCCATGTTGATTGTGAGCCTGACAGTAGAAGCGTCCACTCTGTAGTGCACTGAAACTCTGTCCAGATCCAACAGCTGAGCTTTCATTCTCCTTAAACCAGCTGATTTCTGCAGGAGGGTTTGAATCACTGCTGCAGATCAGAGTCACTGAATCTCCTGACACTATTTCACCAGATGGACTGATGGACACTGAGACGCTCTTTGGAGGATCTAAAAAATGAAAATCAAAAAATTGCACGAAACATAAATTTGAGATCACAGACATGTGTTGTCAACATCATCAGCTTCAAGAACTCAGGATGTTTTCACAACACTGCATTTTGGTTGCTGTGAGGTTACACTGCAGTATAAAAATATTCTAAAAACCAGTGCCATGAAATAATAATATGTTAATGTATAAGATACAGTATAAGATGTGCAATTTACATGTTTGGCTTATTTAATACATTTGAAAATCTGTGAAAAAAGTCACCACTATGCCACTATGTTGCATCTTTAATAACTTATGCCAAAATGCTGTACTGTAAATTTGTCTTAATTTTATACAACCAAAACATATGATTATTAGACTGCTGATTTTGTAGGCAATGCATATAATTTTACGAGGCTACACAGAAGGACATCAAGGAGGAAGGTTGTGAACTAGTTATGTGTGTAAATTACCTGATAGATTATGATCATTTTTAATGATTATTTTCAGAGTTGTTAGAAATACATATATCTAAGTGAATGACCTATGATGTGATTGGACGACAGCATAAAAAAAAAATAGAAGAACATATTTATGATAAATAAAAATTTAAAATTGTCATTATCTGTGTTGTCCTAATGCTGTATGATCTTATATTTTCAGAGCAGAAAAAAGAGAAACTGAAAAAACATCTTGCTTGTGATCATTCATATAATGACTGTGAACAGTGACCAGCTTTAACAAATGATGTAAACTTAGCACAGAATGATCACATAGGCGGCTAGTGACATTGTCAAAGTGTTTTGGAGGCATTACGATTTCAGCGCTCTAACACCCCCACAACAGTTGTACAAATTCAGTGAAGAATCCAGCTGCCCGACAGAGAAAATTGCATTGGGCTACTTTTTTTGCACAGACCAAAGCATGATCTTTTCATTAGTTTTGATTTCTGGAAATGGCGCACACGTGTTCTTTTCCTGCACTATTAGACTCATGAACACACATTTGTTCAAGTCAGACCAATGGCCAAGGTCGGATTTTTTCACAAAATAATAAAATTGTTTTTGTTAATTAATTTTCTTTTTCTTTTTTTTTTAACTGAATCCTGTCGTATACCCCCAGAACATTTGGAATATGTGACATGATTTGTATGGGTTCATTTAGTAATACTTTAACATATTTTAAAATGGTCTCAATTCACTGCCATAGAATTATGGAGGAGAGTGAGCAGGACATTCATTCATTCATTCATTCATTTGTTTGTTTGTTTATATGTAATTTCTCAGTTTGTGGTCTGAATAACAAAGAAGTTCATACGGCATTAGAACAACACTAGGGTGAGTAAATGATGACTTTTCACTCATGGGTGAACTCCCTGTAAGGGCAAAGCACCAACAAAATCAATTAGGAGGTGTTTCATTTGAACTATTTCCCACATTGTGCATGTGAGATGCTGCTCATCTGAAAGATCAAACCCTACAGACTAAACGGTTCTGCCCACTGCCTGCCATGGACCTTTTCAATATCTAAACACATACATGTTGTTTTTGAGCACTATTGTCAGCTTGATGCCCCCTTTAGGTGGGGATATGAACTGCATTATGAGGAAGCAAATAAACATTGCCATATTCTATAATTAGTAAACTGTAAACACATTACTCTTAATGTCATTTGGTGTTCCTAGAATATAGTAGGTGGTATTTGGAAATAATGTTTATAAAGTCACAAAAGATGTGCTAATCATGAAATAATATTTCAGATTTATACATTTGAGCTATAAATAACCAAATCTGTACTCACACATGACTTTGAGCTGAACAGCAGGAGAGATGTGATTGTGTCCGTGTACAGCACAGCTATATCTGCCTGCATCCTCTCTTCTGACTGACTGCAGCAGGAGTTCATTGTTTCTGTCTCTTCTCTCAGTTAATGGCTGTGAGTTTCTGTACCAGATGAATGTTGCTCTGTCAGTCAGAGTGCAGCTGCTTTTACATGTCAGACGGACTGAATCTCCCTCTGTCACTCTCTCAGGAGACTCCACCTGAAGATCTGAACACAACACACACATTATATCTAGTGCTGCTGTCATACACTGATTATTATTCAACATAATGCACAGAAGAAGAGAGAAACCTCATGAAAGTCACCTGTGACAGTAAGATTCACTCCTGGATAACCAATCCACTTGTCTTCTTTAGTGATGAATCTGAAATAGTACATGTGTGAATCCTTCAGTGTCACATGACTCAGTCTGATGGTGCAGTTCTGCTGTTTATCTCCCAGATACTGAAACCTCTTTTTGTATTTATCGTCATTAGACAGATCTGGATGCTCTCCATCATCTGTTTCCAGTGTTTTGGTCCAGAACACTTTCTTGATCTGATGTCCAGTAGGGTATGTATAAGTGCAGTTCATTATCACTGATGAGTTCTTTAGTGCACAGATGTGTGAAGGACTGTAACTCACACCCCAACTAGCATTATCACTGAAAACTCCTGAAAAAAAAAATTATAATAACCAAAGCAGAAAAAAACTAATAGAATATATTTGCTCAAAGTTTGAATGTGTTGTGGTTGTCGAAGAAAAACAAAATTTAACATTCGAGACAAAAGCATGAAAATGGAATAGAAAATACTACTGTTTAAAGATGAACATATTAATCAAAGTAAATAGATATTATGCTGATTGAAACTACAATTAATACCATATTATTTGCTAAGAAAATCCATATAATGAAGATAACTTTGCCATTACATGAATGAGTAAAGCAGTGGTTTGACATAACAAAGACAGACATAGTACTTCATACTTGCATTGCTTTTTTATTATTCCTTTTTGTATATAATTAATTGAACTAAATTAGCATGTTTACCAATGAGCAACAAACATGCTACTTCATTAAAGAAAAACAAATGAAAACATGACAAGAAAGCACTGAACAGAACATGCAGAAAAAACATTAGAGACTTACCTTGAATCATGAGGAGAAAGATCAGAGGAAGAGGAGTTATTCTGACTGACATCAGCATAGCAACACCTACAACACAATAACTCCTAAATGATATAGGCTGAGATTGTCAACATACATAATCAATAAGAGCAGCATTTCTGCTCAATCTGTGTTCTTTATCATTAAGCAAGACTGTCTTTTCCAATGTGACATCAATCGTCTTTTAAAATGTATGACTCTTAAAAAAAAAAAGATATAGTAGATAAGATATTTAGAATTGGTTCAATAATTCAATAAAATTGATAAGAAGCTGGTCATACCGTAGAGCAGGACACCTCAGCCGTAACCAAATGACACTTGAAGAGAAATAAGGAAGGTTCAAGTCTACCAGCCTCATTTATAACCAGAACTGCATCATTTCCTCTTTTTTTTTTTCTCATTGTTGCTTACCTTTGATTAGTGACATACAAATATATATATTTTTTTTTAAGTTTTTTTTTTCCCTGTCTTTTAGATTTTTTCAAAATACTAGAAACATATAAGCTGGACTTTCATGATGCATATAGTAAACACAAATGAAAAACAAGCTAAAGTCTTAAAATATAAAAGTGTGCTGACACAAGGACCTACGCAGATCTGTTATTCATAGATGCTGTGAAATATGAAGGCAAACTGATGGTGACTGTAAGTGTTGCACATACATATGAGTCATTTTCAGAAAGTTTTGTGGCTTGCGTCACTATGAACGTGTGACTATTTATGACATGCTGTTATAATT
This sequence comes from Megalobrama amblycephala, assembly GCF_018812025.1. NCBI lineage: Eukaryota > Metazoa > Chordata > Actinopteri > Cypriniformes > Xenocyprididae > Megalobrama > Megalobrama amblycephala. The sequence continues at coordinate 10,234,990 of NC_063050.1, read as the reverse complement.
TTGCATATATATAAGATGATTTAATACATTTTCATTTCATTAGTAACAATGAAAATCAGTAGCATGTACATGTTAGCCATCTATTATTTTAGACATTAGACATAAAGCACATTTTTAGGATACATTTTTTTTTCAATACATATACACATTCATGTATGAAAATAGGAGGGTTTCACTTCTCTGACCAGCAGAAACTATAGTGAGAATTTAGTCTGCAGACGAATTACCAACCAATGCCAAAGTTATTAATAGATTTGAATGACAACAACTGGCCTGAAAGCTTTGAAATAGCAATAATTAATTTCATGTAACAATGGAAAAACTTTAAGTTGTCACCCTCATTGTTCTCTCAGATAAACTTGATGTTTATACTCTTTCAGTGGGCAACTAATTTTGGTGCTTGACCACACGTAACGGATATGAGCTGTCTGATGTCATTACTGCCAGAGGATGTGAAGGAGAAATGACTGCTATATAAGGTGATATATGTTTGCTGGTTCAAAGTTCTGCAAGGATCCATGTGATAAAAAAAAACATCCTTGTTGACCCATTCAAGACAACTAGGGAAAGATATTACATGTATCTATGAAACCCCCTGTTTCAGCACCAGTCTGTTCTTACCATGGTTTAAAAAATGCCACAAAAGTGTGTGTGGTGAGCTGCGGAGGGAAGGGGGAAGAGAGGAGACAGACAACACAACAACAGCTTCTGATTCAGACAGTTTTATTTAGCTCTCATTGAGTTAAGAGCATCAAAGCTTCCCACAAATGCATGCTGCAATTTACCATTACTCAACACAATACGCATACATGGTTTTGTAAGCTCAGCGTAAATTACACAAATACATATCCTGTGATAGCTATAATTTAATACCCAAATAATGCACAGCCGTTCACATTTGTACTCTCCATTGAAAATATATATGAACATGCTGTTGCATCTTTTATAACTTTTTTACTATATATAGTACACCAATAACTCATCAGTGTCTCATAATTATTCATAAGACTTTAGTATAAGAAAACGTCACGTCCTGTGACGCTGACACGAAGACAAATTTAAACCTGGAGAATGAAAATTGTACCAATTTACCAAAAGGCTTAAAATGAACACATTTTCTCTTATGATTAAAACTAAGAGATGGTAACTATGATGTTAAACACACATAACTCTATTAAAATCTCGACCCTTAAAGATAAATGTGCTCACAGAGTATATAAGTGGGCTTTGGCTGAAAATTGTATAATGGTTAATAATAATTGTCTCTATATGTGTCTTTATATGGCCAAAAGAATTCTCCAACAGACAGTTGCAGTTAAAAAAATATATCTGCAAGCAGCAATTAAGGAGCCAAGCACAAAGAAGGCACGATAAGTCATGCCACCATACCTGTGAGTGTCAGACCAACTGCAACAATGAGCAATTAAAGACATCTTAAGGTGTTTGTAGGCAAGATTGCTGAAAAAGCATTAATACTAAATTACTAGTAATATGATTTAATGGTTATCACTTTCAACCAATAGGTGGCGCTGTGTCCAAACTGATGTGGTGTGGTCACACTAGGTGTCAATCTGACAAAGCATTGCAGAGATACAGCCTCAGAGTCTTTTGGCTTCATTCCATCGAATCTGTCCATGCAGTATATCTAATTTTCCATAACTTTTTGTTGGACTGTTCTGAAGATGATCTGCAATAAATTTGGTGCAAATCAAACCAACGGTCTAGGAGGAGACTGAAAAAGTAGGTTTTTAAAGAAAATCAAAATGACGGACAGGAAGCTTGGCCAACTATGGCTACACTGGTATCTAGGTTCTCGGCGTGATCCAGGGAATCTATTAAGACCAGTTTCATGACAATAGGCTAAATGAATCAAAAGCTATCATCTTTTTTTTTAAAGTTTTATAACTTTTGACCACAAGGTTGCACAGTCTTGAAATTTTTTGAGCACCTTCAGGGAATGGTGCCCATGGCACATACCAAGTTTCATAACGATACACCAATGCATTCGTAAAACATAGTAATTTATATCATATAACTGTATTGTAGTAGCAATTTCATGTTTTATGTATGGATGTGTACTCATAGTGCGCCTTTACAGTTTTGGTGAAAATATCAAATTTTGTTTAGGAGTTATAGACATTTATATTTATGAGCACATAAAAAATGACCCATGCGTGAGTTTGATTGGATTTTTTTGCCACTTACTATCAAATTTTTGACATTTGGCCATTAGCGTATAGCCAGCAATCTAAGGAGATGACTCCCGTGAAAATAAGTCAAGTATATAAATAATTCTTTTTCACCACTAGGTGGTGCTGGTCCAAAACTTCACAGACTTCTTCACAGCACAACTTTTAAGAAATCCTTCAGATTATATTGATAAAGCTGATCTTCTGCTGTTGAATCACAGTGCTGCTGTAATCAATAATGTAAATCTAATTCAGAGATTGGGCTCTAAATGAGTTCAGTGATTCAGATCAAATAATGATTATGTGAAAACATAACCAACACCACCTGATCATCTTTTCTCTTTGCTTGTCTGGATGTTATAACTCCGTTAAAACAGCCCAAACAAAATTTTATTTTAAAAAGTCAAGGGTCAAGAGCCCAACTAAAGCAAACGCCGATCTCCATGATGGTAACTTAAAAATTGTGATTTTTCTCCTTTGGTGATTCTGCTTGTTATCATCAGGTGTCTTCAATAATGGTCAGTCATCACTAAATTAATCACTTAATTAACTCATTAACTTTAACACCGCTTCAGTGTTCATTTAACACTCTTATTTTAACACTTTAACACTCTTGAGTATGGTTTCACATGTACTCCCAGGAGAGTTAATTTAACACTGCGGTTTTTGCTGTGCATTGTGCCAATGACCCATACCAAGTTTAATAACGGTATGTTCATGCTTTCGTAAAATACAGCATTTTTCTACAACATTCAAAATGGTCAATGCCCAAAATGGCCAACATAGAAAAATTAGATGTCATTGGACTCGGCATGTTGCCCCTAATCCAATGAGACCACTTTTATGATTTTTGGCCAAAACAGCCATTTTTCATATGTCTGGACCAGCAGGTGGCGCTGTGCCGAAACACTGCACACTGCCTCAGATCATGCTTGTGAGGGCATGTTGCAAGTGTGGTCCAAATGCGATAAAGCATTGTGGAGATATAGCCTCACATCTATTTTCGCAAGCGCTACATAAAATTTGTTTGTAAATTTCTCGATAAAGGGACAAGTTATCGAAAAGCTTTTAATAATATTTTGGCAGCATGGTCTAAAGAAAATGTGAGCCAATTTTGGTGAAAATCTGACAAACCATCTAAAAAAATTTTTCTCGCAAAATTCAAATCTGTGTTTCTAGCCAATACGGTTCAAAAGTGATTAGCATAAACGTGAATGAAATTTTGAACAGGTGGTGGCGCTAGAGGGATTAATCTAGAGATTCCAAATTAGCTGTGGTTATTGACTGTCCTCTATAGTGCGCCAAATTTCATAACTTTTTTCTATGGGCTGCCACTGACTCCCAGAGGGGAAGAAAAAGAATCCCAACGGATACAACAGGTGCCTACACACATTCGGTGCTTCGTCCCTAATTAATCAGACCAAAATTCTTTAAACAACATTTTGAAAGGAGGCTCCATAGATTTTGTACAAACTAGATGTGAATAATTTAGGACTTTAGTAACATTACAATCAGACAACCAGAGCATACGTGAGAGAGAGAAAAGAAAACAATAAGCCAAAGCATGGAATAATCCAGCTCTTAATAAAGCTAAACAGGAGTAAAGAAAATCCAGCCTCAGACTAGCAGAGCCACAGTCCAACCACATGAGGGAGTTGTTATCATGGAGATCTGTTGATCATTTGACTGTGCTGTAAATCACTGATTGATCCTCCATGATCTGATCAGCAGATCTGTAAAATCAATATATTCAGAGATAAAGGCATCAGTGACCTTTACAGATCAGTACTGACTACAAATACAACCTCAATCAATACAGGAGCTAAATTAAAAATGGATGAGGCTCAAAAATGCCCTGATTAAATTCTAAATATTTTAATATGTCATGAACATGTCATGATTTTGTTTCTCACCTCATGGCAGGATCAGTCTGGTATGTCCTGATATTGCCATACTGGCTTTCGTTCTCTTCTGGTCTGTTCATCTCTTTGTTTCTGTGATGCAAGACAGTTGCATACTGGATCTCGTCTGTATCTTCAGAATCAGAAGCTTTTTCTTCAGACTGATCACCAGAGAAATTGCTGAGGGTAATTAAGGCATACAGGGCATCATTTTGATTTGCAGCATCAGATTCAGACTGAACCCCATCATGAGCTGATACTCTGCCTGTTACGTTGACATACAGATCATCCTAAAATAAGAGAAAATGACACTTTATTAAAGAAAAGCTTTGAGTATAACAAGGTTAATGCTCATTTGATCATTTGATTTACCTGCTTTTGTTGGATGTGTTCAGCTTTGTGTTTTTTCCTTCTGTAATAAAGAATTATCTAAAAATTAAGATTTTTTAATAAGATAATTTTAATTTGTTTATAAAAATTAATTGGCTTGGTATACTAATGTGCTTTCTGACAGAATTAACTTACATGAACACAATGATGAAAATGAAGATTAAACCTCCCAATCCACCAGCGAACCCAGCTGCTGCATAAAGAAACTTCCTTCCTACAAGACAAGTGACAGGACATTGTTTTTATCATTGTCTAGAATGACAGAAACATACAATAAATCCTACTGTATGGCAGGAGGTGGCAGCATTTCAATAATGTTTAATTCACAATACAAAAGCAAAAGAAAACAAGATTAGCCTATAAAATATGGTTATTAAGAAAACAAACAGCAATTTTGTAAAGTAGCACCATCCAACAGCGACCACCAGGGGGGAATGTAAAGTGAGAATCATGAGATCCAAGTGAAAAGTCACGTGAGAGAAGACAATAGGTGTTTGACTTGAAGAGGCGCTGCACAGACTAATGGGTGTATGACATTAAAGCACAATGAGAGTGATTAGAGAGCAGATGGCTCTGTAGAAAATCTTTTTTTTTTTACTGTACTATTGTAGTTATTTTTTAAGCATAGTAATTTAAAAAGCACATAAACTAGATGAGACTTTAAAGTTGTTTAAAAAAATTATGTAATCTTATAATCATAGAATATTGCAGTATTGTCACATGCATGTTCTGTTTTGGTTTAGTTCTAGTTCCTGTACCTGTTTCCTTTGTTCTCATTTCCCCGCCACTCGTTTCCTTGGTTACATATTAAGTTGACCTAGTTTCCTGCGTGGCAGTTTGTTCCCTTAGTTACTGATTATGTTCACCTGCTGTTCATTTAGTTACCTCATAATTCTGTATATTTAATCCCTTAGTTTCCTCAGTTCACTGTTCTGTGTCGTTGATGTTTAGTGTGGTTGTACTATTTTGAGTCCTTGTGGTTCTGTAGGGGACTTATTTTTAGTAAAAGATGTAGTTTTGTTGTATTGCTCATGATGCAAATATAATCATCTTTATTATATTTTATACCCCCATATTCTTTGGTAATCAAACATGCTAACTGAAAGTGCATAGTGTGTTTATTTTCTAGAGCTCATCAGAAGAAGAAATGCCCATCCAATCACAGACTGACTGATACACACCAGGTACAGTGACAGTTACAGCGTCTGATCTCTGAGATCCATGTTGATTGTGAGCCTGACAGTAGAAGCGTCCACTCTGTAGTGCCCTGAAACTCTGTCCAGATCCAACAGCTGAGCTTTCATTCTCCTTAAACCAGCTGAAGTTCAGAGCAGGAGGGTTTGAATCACTGCTGCAGATCAGAGTCACTGAATCTCCTGACACTATTTCACCAGATCCGTTTACCAATACTGAGACACTCCTGGGAGGATCTAAAACAGACAAAAGAAACTATATTCATATTTTGGGATCGTTAATCCACTAGTTTGTTTGTTGAAGCATTATTAACTCACACATGATATTTAAAGTCACAGCATCAGAGTATTTCTCTCCATGTTTATTTCTGGATCTGCACTTGTATTCTCCACTGTCATCAGAGCTGATCTTTGAGATGCTGTAGATTCTTCCAGATCCTACAAACGTTCCTCCTTTAAACCAGCTGATTTCTGCAGGAGGGTTTGAATCACTGCTGCAGATCAGAGTCACTGAATCTCCTGACACTATTTCACCAGATGGACTGATGGACACTGAGACACTCCTGGGAGAATCTAAAACAGACAAATAAATAAATAATAATAAAAAAAATGCAAAAATTACAAAATTATGAATTTAGAAATTTTAAACAATGTGCAGATGATCATTAACTCACACATGACGTTTAAAGACACATTATCAGAGTATTTCTCTTCAAGTTCATAGGTGGATCTGCACTTGTATTCTCCACTGTCATCAGAGCTGATCTTTGAGATGTTGTAGATTCTTCCAGATCCTACAAACGTTCTTCCTTTAAACCAGCTGATTTCTGCAGGAGGGTTTGAATCACTGCTGCAGATCAGAGTCACTGAATCTCCTGACACTATTTCTCCAGATGGACTGATGGAGATCACTGGATTCTCTGGAGGATCTACAGGAGAAATATTTAAAGTGTTATTGTCAATCCCCAATTCATCACTAATGGCATCAAAGTTTCAAGAAAAACTCTAAGTTGTAGGTTTTACATGGATATTTGGTAAGTGAACATGGTCATGATCATGATTGATTTACTCACAATAACTCTGATTCAATTAATCTCAAATGTGTTCAGACACTATTTTAATCAAAATGTTTGGAGATTGTATGACTGTAAAAGTGACTGTGTGCAATAGAAAGTGTCAAAGCCATTAATACAAAGAAAAGCCTACAACATTTGCCCTCATATTTTATATTTAAGAAACCTTAAAAAATGGACATACGGTAGGCTAAATAAAATACATACATCTGATATTGAGTTGAACAGCAGCAGATCTGTAACTGTGCCCATCTACACCACAGCTATATCTGCCGGTATCTTCTCTGCTGACTCTCCAGAGTTTGAGCTGGTTTCCAATAATTCCTGTAGTTACTAGCTGTGAGTTTCTGTACCAGATGAATGTTGCTCTGTCAGTCAGAGTGCAGCTGCTTTTACATGTCAGACGGACTGAATCTCCCTCTGTCACTCTCTCAGGAGACTCCACCTGAAGATCTGAACACAACACACACATTATATCTAGTGCTGCTGTCATACACTGATTATTATTCAACATAATGCACAGAAGAAGAGAGAAACCTCATGAAAGTCACCTGTGACAGCAAGATACACTCCTGGAACACCAGTCCATTTACCATCAGATTTATCAGTGATGAATCTGAAATAGTACTCGTGTGAATCCTTCAGTGTCACATGACTCAGTCTGATAGTGCATTTATGCTGTTTATCTCCCAGATACTGAAGCCTCTGACTGTATTCAGTGTCATTAGACAGATCTAGAAGCTCTACACCCTCTTGTATAGGGCCTTTGGTCCAGAAGACTTTCTCGATCTGATATCTAGTAGGGTATGTATAAGTGCAGCTCATTATCACTGATGAGTTCTTTAGTGCACAGATTTGTGAAGGACTGTAGATCACACCCCAATAAGCAGTAGAAACCCCTGAAACACAAAATTTATATAGTTGGGGTGCATAGATAAATGAAAATATCACAGACAAAACTGGAGACCTCGGTTCAGGGCTTAAAATGCCAAATAAATGGTTTGGAGAGCCGAATTGAGGAAATGGAGGAACGGATAAGCGCTGCTGAGGAGACTGGGATGAGGCACGAAAGTGCACTCCGACATCTCCTAGAACAGTGGTTCTCAAACTTTTTACACCAAGTACCACCTCAGAAAATATTTCTATCTCCAAGTACCACCATAATGACCAACATTTAAATACAGTAGCGTAGTAGGCCTAATTATTCAGCTTAAGTTCAAAAACGAGGTAGTTTATTATTGTTAAACACTGTAAATGCACAGTTTGAACTGCACTTACATACACGTATTTGTGCGTGATTGAAAAGTGCACGGTCTTGCATCCCACCAGTTGAGAAAAATTGACGTAAGCTATATATAATGTTTGCCGTTCTCTGTTGTTCTGCTGAAGCTCATTCGGCAGCTGTATCATTTCCGCGTGCGTTTGACTTGCACCTGGTGCTGATGAGGCGATGTTGGAGTGCACGTCTGAAAAGTCTCCCATTTTTTGTGGTCTTAAAGAGAAAGTTCTGCGTTTAAATAAACGCAATTCTTGTCAACAAAAAAGTAGACAGAAACAAAGGTTGTGAGCGGGTGGCCAAGCTTAGGCCAAGGGTGGCCACGGCCACCCCCTGGCTCCGCCCACCTGTGCTCGGTTCACTTTTGTCCTCTTCAGTTCTTGTGCTTGACACTTTCTCCTCCCGATCCACACTTCTCTTACCAGATTGAAGCCACGATAGCAGTTTCGTTGAACTTTTCATAATTTATCTACCTCCACCTCTTCCCATCACAGCCAATTCATATTTAATTCAGCAATTCCTCTGCATACCACTAGTAGGAGCCTGCGTACACACTTTGAAAATCACTGTCCTAGAACATGAGGTGGATCTCACAGGTAGATGCGAAGACTTGCCAAACAGACTTCGTAAATTTCCTTTGTTCTGTCTTACTTTTGGGATAATTGATTTGTTTTTAAATTGCCGGATGCTTGATTTGTTTCTAAAACATGGAGGCGGCCATGTTTCAGAATGGAACATATTGGTTACTGGCACATACAACAATTATAACCAAGTCAATGGACAATTTTATTTTATGCTTTTATTTAGGTCTCAAAAAAGTTGGCACGGGGCAACAAACGGCTGAAAAAGCAAGGCGTTTTGAAAAGATTCAGCTGGGAAAACATCCAGCAACTAATTAAGTTAATTGATATCAGGTCTGTAAAATGATTAGCTATAAAAAAGGATGTCTTAGAGAGGCAGAGTCTCTCCAATCTGTGAAAGAGTGCATAAAAGAAATTGTGGAAAACTATGTTCCTCAACGTCAAATTACAAAGGCTTTGCAAATCTCATCTAGAGTGCATAACATCATCAAAAGATTCAGAGAAACTGAAGAAATCTCTGTGCGTAAGGGACAAGGCTGAAGACCTTTATTGGATGCCCGTGGTCCTCGGGCCCTTGGACAACACTGCATCACTCATCGGCATGATTGTGTCAATGACATTACTAAAAAGGCCCAGGAATACTTCCAGAAACCACTGTCTGTAAACAATCCGCCGTGCCATCTGCAGATGCCAACTAAAGCTCTATCATGCAAAAAGAAGCAATATGTGAACATGGTCCAGAAGCACCGTCGTGTCCTGTGGGCCAAGGCTCATTTAAAATGGACTGTTTCAAAGTGGAAAAATGTTCGATGGTCAGACAAGTCCAAATTTGACATTCTAGTTGGTAATCACGGACACCGTGTCCTCCAGGATGAAGAGGAGGGAGACCCCCTAGTGTGTAATCAGTGTTCAGTTCAAAAGCCAGCATCTCTGATGGTATGGGGGTGCATAAGGGCGGCTTGCATGTTTTGGAAGGCACTCTGAATGCTGAAAGGTATATAAAGGTTTCCAGACAATGTCTATTTCAGGGAAGCCCTTGTTTATTTCAGCAGGACAATGCAAAACCACATACTGCAGCTATTACAACAGCATGGCTTTGTCGTTGAAGAGTCCATGTGCTGAATTTGCCTGCCTGCAGTCCAGATCTTTCACCTATAGGAAACGTTTGGCAGATCATTAAATGAAAAATATGTCAAAGATGACCACAAACTCTTCAGCAGGTGGAAACCTATATCAGGCAAGAATGGGACCAAATTTCAACACCAAAACTCCAGAAACTCATTACCTCGATGCCCAGACATCTTCAAACTGTTTTGAAAAGAAGAGGAGATACTACATCATGGTAAATATGCCTCCATCCCAACTATTTTGAGACCTGTATAGCAGGCATCAAATTTGAATTATAAAATTTCTCCGCTTAAACATTTATCTATGTTCTATTGTGAATAAAATATTGGCAAATTTTTGATATAGCATTTGATATAGGGTGTACTGGGTGTTTCTGGAACAGACTCTTAATTATATGGGATTTCAGGATTTCACGACATTGTCCCACTCAGACAATGAGGTATCTTTTTGATGGTCTAGTCAGGGGTTCAGATACTTGGATGTCATCCTTACACCCATGCTATCACGTTTATACCTGGCTAACTAAACACAGCTTTTTGAGATCATAAAAATAGACTTGGCAAGATGTGAAGTACTACCTCTGTCCATTTTAAGTAGGATAGAAACTAGGGGTGTAACAATATTGTCACAGGATCCAAAGAGACGTGAAACAGGAAATTTCACAAAATAGTCCTTTAAAGGTGGGGTAAGTAGTTTTTCAAAAACGCTGTTGGACATAGTTGATATCTGAAATCAACCCAAACAAACCCACCCCTCTCTTCATTGCTCCGCTTCCAAAACTCACACTCCAATCCTAACCACCCTAATCCGAGTCAGTCTCGAACCCCGGCCCGATCGCTGCTGGCAGGCAAGGCGAGTGCACTAACAATGATGCTAAACACAGTATTCTCTAGCGGTCATCAATGCGCAGTGGTTTACCTGCTCAACTCTCACTATCTGGCCTCTGTTACACATGCAATGCGAGTGGATGTCTGTTTATCACAGCTGACACGAAACAAAATGCTTCACAAAAAAACAAAGTGCAGTTGATGAATGAACAACAAGGAAGCACAAAAAATGAACGTACAGTACACAAGAGTAAATACATAGTGTTCGTTGTTAGTCGCAAACAGCACAGCAGCTCCAGACAATCAAAACCCAGTGTTACTCACATGAGAAGCAGAATCAAAGCAGCCTCTGCATCTGTTTTCAGGCCTTCCCGCTTAGCTCTGTTCAGCGCTGGAAAGCTTTTCTAATATAAACGTGGGTCCTCATAAACCTTCACTACAGTGATATTCTTTTGAGCTCTTTTGTATTGTCTCATCTCTTTTTCTGCAGTTTTTTTTTTCTCCCTCTTGCTCTTTCTATCAGATAACTGAAACATGACTAACATAGACGATGACTGGCAAAGAACTGAACCAAACTACTATATATAATGTTGAATATAATGTATAATAATGCAATGGGGAAATATTTGTGGGTCCTGATAATGCTAAATGTCTTACGTTACCAGTAAAAAGCGGTACACTATTTTAAGTATATCTAGTCAGTGACAGATTGCAAACATATTCATCTAAAATAAATCTGTTTCAGTGTTAGAATCATGAATATTTTTATTCTGGTCTTTTACCACTGTACTAGTATTAATTTGTATTCTTGTGTTCACTTGTATTCATTTCCACCCCCAACGTAATACCAAATTTAGCATTTTAATCAACAGTACATTTTTTTTTTGTTATCCTTTTATCATATGTCTTGGAGTATCACAATAATATTTTATCGTGAGTTCAGTATCGTGATATGTATCGAATCATGACATGAGGGTAACGTTACACCCCAAATAGAAACAGTGAAAATTAATGTATTGCCGAGACTTCTCTTGTTATTTCAACTCCTCCTGGTTTGGGTTCTGGTCTCAGCATTTAATAAACTATATCAGGCAAGAATGGGACCAAATTTCAACACCAAAACTCCAGAAACTCATTACCTCGATGCCCAGACATCTTCAAACTGTTTTGAAAAGAAGAGGAGATACTACATCATGGTAAATATGCCTCCATCCCAACTATTTTGAGACCTGTATAGCAGGCATCAAATTTGAATTATAAAATTTCTCCGCTTAAACATTTATCTATGTTCTATTGTGAATAAAATATTGGCAAATTTTTGATATAGCATTTGATATAGGGTGTACTGGGTGTTTCTGGAACAGACTCTTAATTATATGGGATTTCAGGATTTCACGACATTGTCCCACTCAGACAATGAGGTATCTTTTTGATGGTCTAGTCAGGGGTTCAGATACTTGGATGTCATCCTTACACCCATGCTATCACGTTTATACCTGGCTAACTAAACACAGCTTTTTGAGATCATAAAAATAGATTTTTTATTGATATTATTGAACAGGTCTACCTACTAAAAATCATATAGCACGTATTTATAGGAAGCTAATGCAGGACCAATCTGATGAGACATTTCATATCAAAAGAAATTGGGAATTAGAGTTAAATACTAAAATAGAGGATGAGGTGTGGATAAATGTATGTGCCAGCTGTCATAAGGGTATTAGCAGTCCAATGTGGAAGGAATTTGATTGGAAAATGAAAATGAGAATCTTCAGAGTTCCATTGGTGGTTTCCAAATTTGACAGTTCTTTGCCATTATCACAATGCTGGAGATATTGTTGGAAGGTCAGGGACTGCATGCATATATTCTGGGAATGCCCCAAAATACAAGTATATTGGTAGGGGTTAAAGTGGTATGTGCTGTATTCTCTGAAGTGCTGTCATGTTTTTAATTTACTTTCTGTTTTGTTTGTTTATTCATTCATTTTTCATTATTAATATTCTGATTCTAAATAATATTATGTAACAGTTTATAAAAAAAAGTTTAATAAATACACAGTTAAAAAAAAAAACTCTCTTCAGTGTTTCTGTTGCAGTGACTCACTGTGAATCATGATCAGAAAGATCAGAGGAAGAGGAGGAGCCATTCTGACTGACATCGCCATAGCAACACCTACAAAACAATCAATATACAGACATTTATTTTAGCTTCTGTGAAGGTGAATCTCATGAAACTGTAAGACTATTTGGACCCACTTAATATTAGGCGGCCTTAACTACTATGTACTTACATTTAAATTAATCATTTAATACAATGCACAAAAATGTACAAAAGTTTTTAAATTGTACTTGTATTTAAAAATACCTGCATGTAGTGACATGTGTAATTAATTTCTGTAATTACATTTATAATCACACTGTTGACCCATCTCTTACACCTTAACCCACCCTTAAACCTACCCATACCACCAAACCTGTCCCTAACCTTACCCGTATCCACATCAATAGCAGCAAAAGTGTACAATTTCAATATGAACATAATGAGTACATGATACTTATTTTTTTTTATTTAAGTGCATAGTAGTTTTCATAGTAAAAAAGTAAAAATAAAACAGCCTTTAAAAACAAGATTTTATGCTAAATCTTTTTTTTTTCTCTCTCAGGTAAAACATGACTTTTTTTAGAGATTCTCTCATGAGGTAAATGCCAAATTTGCATAAAGTTTAATATAGTCAACAAATAAAATACTGATAAATACTGAAGGAGTTTCCATCTCAGAAATCTGTAAAATTCTAAGAACCTCCAGATCTGATATTTTATTAATGCAACTTCTGAACATTTGCATTTTTAAACATGCAGCATGAACACATGTAGATAACAGGGTTAATTCCTGTTTTACTTAAAATGTAACTTTACAATCGACAGAGAAATTCTCTCTTACCGTTTTTCAGCACTGATACGCTGCAGTGAGAACAGAGGTGTACAACCATAAAATGATTTCTCTTGAAGGCGAACTCTTTATCGTCCTCTCTTCAAATACATTTTACCCTCACTTGCTGCTTCGGGTTAAAACTATTCAAAGAATACTTTTTGTAACATAAGAAAGTACATCATAAAATGGACAAAACAAATAAAGCAGCATCCTTCAGAGCGTGAGAATTAGCCAAATGAAGAAAGAAAGAGGAACTGAAAAGAGTCGAGAACATGCAAAATACTTCACATTTTCAAAGTGTTTCTTTAAGATGTGTGATTTTCACATGCCGTTAAACTTTTATTTTTACAGGATTGTCTCAGATACTGAGTTTCTGTGGAGTGAACAAATGCAACCGTGAACCTTTTTTTCTTTAAGTTAACTGAGTTTGACGGGACTTTATAAAATCTCACTTACTAAAACCCTTAGTCTCACTTCCTCTTTTGTGTGTTGATAAGAGGCCTATGAACTGCATTAAACCTTTATGCAAATCTTGATCTGACAGAAGCTGTACCCTGTACAACACAGACTCTCTCTGATCCTTTTCCCACAAAGCTTTAAGAGAACCACAACATTAACACTTTATCATTTGAAATAATTAGTATGAAATAATTAGTATGAAAACCAAGGAGGGTTGTTGTGGTTGTGGATTTTATGTAGGCATTTCTCTTCCTCCATTGAGAGCTACACAATTGAAACTTTGATGCTTCAAAACGTTCATAAAGAGATTGTAAAACTAAAATTTGGTTTAGTCAAATTATTTGGTTTAGTCAAAATATTCTGAAGACACACAATTGCTTTATATGATGAACAGATTGAATTTAGCCTTTTATTTACATAAAAACATTCATCAACTCACACATCAGTTGTTGTAAACAGAAGCTCAAGCATGTTCGCTCGACGTGCGAGAACCAATGATGTTCATTCTCATGTTACGCATCCACAAGAGGTTTGTTTTCACGCGTCAAGCAGGTTCGTCTAATCTTTTGTTCATGTTCGCTGTTCAATGTTTATATGAATAAAAGCCTAAATTAAATCTGTTCATCATATAAAGTGATAAAGTCTCTTCAGAAAATGTAGACTAAACCACTCAATTCTTATGGATTAATTTACTATCGCTTTATGAACTTTTTAAGCGTCAAAGTTTCAAATCTCTCAGATTTCATCAAAAATATCTTACTTTGGTTTTACGGGTGTGGAACGACATGAGGGTGAGTAATTAATGACAAAATTTTCATTTTTGGGTGAACTAACCCGTCAATAATCTGACTAGATCCTCTTTTCTCTAGAAACCTCTAAATGTAATGTCCTTTTATATTTGTTATGCTTTTATTCTGATGTATTGATTGACAGAAAAGTGTGAAATTGTACAACGAGAGCCTTAGTTTTTCTGCCTTTCATCAGAAACATGAACAATGCTGATACTTAAGGGTTAAAAACAAGGTCTGGTTTGGCAGACAGGGCTTAGATAGAGCCAGGATTAGGCCTTAGTTCAATTAGGACATTTAAGTAGCTTTTACAAACATGCCTTTAGGGCTGCGCAATTCATCAAATTTCTAATCGCGATTATGATTATTTGTGCCCAGGATCTGTCTGAACTGTTCTCAGCACCGTCAAAATAAAAGTAACAACAACAAGCGCAGTTTACGTCACTTCAGGCTCTAGGGGAACATTAGTTCTCGGGGAACCACACTGGTGGCAAAAGCACCTATTATTATACCGTGCATATGTTGACTTTTTTTTTTTTTTATCATTATTTAAAGAAGAAACCAAACCAATATATAGTTGACATTTGAGGTTTAATGCTACAGAAAAACAACAAAAAAAAGTTTTTTATTTGTATACAAAAATATGGCATGCAGTTGCTTCAAACAGTGGTATAAAGCTATTCAATACGTCATTCAGTGTAAATTGTCATAATCGTAAATAATAATCGCAATTACAGTTTCAAAGGAATAATCGACAATTATGATTTTTGTCATAATCGTGCAGAACTACATGCCTTAGAAAAAAAAAAATAAGACAAATCTTAAGACAAAACAATGGCACTGACATATTTTAAGATATGTCAATGTAAGTTGCTTTTAACTAAAACAGCTCAAACATGCATTTTAGTCTGGGACTATCTTAAGTCTGGTCTGTGAAACTTGGCATAAAAGATCTAAATGAAGCAAGCTTCAGATTTGAAGACTTCAGATGCAAAAGCCTCTAAGTGTCATCTGAAATTTTCTTCTAAAATTAGCATGTTTATCAAGCTTGTATGTTTATGTTCAGTTATTACACTTTAATGGCAATGAAAATGACCTATTAATTGCCATTAAAGTGAAATTACTGAACCTAAACATATGATCTTGCTCATTTTAGAAGAAAATTTCAGAAGGCACTTCGAGGCTTTTGCATCTGAAGTCTTCGTTTGATAAAAGGCATAAATTAAAAACACACTTAAGTGATTACATACTTTACATCAGTTCAGTAACCCTTTACTTCCATTTTTGCCCATCCATCTATAAAATGATCCTCAAATTACTTCAGTCACATGTCATCATGACACTCCTGTCAATCATTCATGGCTCCACCCACAAAGAGATGCATATAGGCTGTAATATTTACTGTGTCCAAAACTCTACAACCTGTTCTTGTTACGCTGAATAAGAAAGACACAAAGAAAGAAAGAAAGTGAAAACATTAATAAAGAAATATTTCAATAAAAGCATCAAGAACATTATCTATGAGGAAAGAATAATAGGTTGGGTTTTGTCTCTAGTAGGTATTCTTACTTACTGGAAGATTTTCATACACAGACGAGTTCAGTTTGGGTTTATAATCATCAGAGCCAAATTTAGCAGCCTTTATGTATGAAGAGACAAAAAAAACAGGACTGTGTTAAATAAATTTCCATATAATTAGTCAATATAGACATTGAATATTTTCACACTCACATTGAGGAGTGTTTAATTCCTTTTGGCCAAAAGTGAAGAAAGTGTATTATTTTGAAGGAAACACTTACCGTTGCGTTCTCATACACTGGGTCACTAAATTCAACATCACAAGCTCTGCGTCTGTCATGATGAGGTTGGGATTTAGCCATCTTTGACGTTAAAGAAAAAAAAAAAAAAAAAAACAGCATAGAGAGAAAATTATGTCTATAAACAAGATAACATCTCACAACATTTAGTCTTTCAATCTTTTAGTTACTAATTCATTTACCGGATCAGTAAACTACCAATAACTTACCTGAGATTCGAGTGTGTCATTTTTCTTTTTCAAACACCTTTAAAGACAATGATATTTGTTTCAGTTAAACTATACCAAGTATTTGTATAAAAAAGCTCTGCTGATGCACATGTAAACAGTATATGCATGATGCTTTTGCGCCATGTTTTGGTTTGTAACTTCACAAAACATTAGTAAACCATAGTAGATCGCATATCTTTATTTACAGCAGGTGGTCTCAAATGAGCCCAAACACAACATAAGGCAATGTGTAGATCAGTGGTTCATGGTTTCATGGTTTTCCCATGAAATTGGGCTACTTTAAAACTGTTGCCGTGGATTGTTTTTCATGTTTGCGGGTTGAAGCGACCCCATATAACATGATATTTAGCCCCAGGAATGCAGATTTTACGCCCTGGAACACAAATTTTACCCGGAGACCCTCTCCTGAAATGCAATTGGGCTAGTTTTTGGCTAATTTTGAGTAGCAATTGGGCGGTTTTGTTTTGAAAACCTGCCAACCCTGGTGTAGATCACGGAGTGACATTGACATGCTGCTTGGCTAAAGCTATAGGACTTCTGGGATCCGACTGCATCTTGATCATGGCGAGTGTTTTTCAATGCCATTTGAAAGTTTAACCAATGAAAACTAGATCTCGGGTGAGGTGGGTGGGTATAGTGGGTAGAGATCAGTGATGGGAATAACGACATTATAAATTACTAACGCCGTTACTTTTTTCAGTAACGAGTAATCAAATGACTTTTTCTCCCAGAATACCTTTCTAGTCAACTAGTAGTTGTTCATTTAAGCCATTAGTTGACGAATCACATTTATATTAATTTAATTTCTTAAATACTGGAGAGAATAAAACTAATAATGAGCGTTTATAGGCTATGCACTCAAGCACACACATAACGCTTGCCATAAAGAACTAGTTACATGAGAAGTAACTAGTAACTATAACTAATTACTTTTTTAAAGTAACGTGCCCAACACTGGTACAGAGAATGTGTGGACAAATCGGACACTTGGATTGCAGAAAAAGAGCTGGAAGATCATCACTCATCAACCAGGATCTTATTACTTGTTTATTCTGTGTAGTTTTATTATGGTGTTTACACAAGTAGTTCAGTTTTGAAATAAACGGTTAGCCTACCTTAATCCATTGCATGGCCTGAAGACATTAATACACTTAGAATACATAACTACGGCACGCTCGCTTAATTCTGCTGCACGTGTTTTGTGCATGAGCTGCACACACCTCAAAACTTAATCGTCCATCGGTAAGTGTTATTGATTAAATTATTAGCAATTAAGTAGTCGATTGTTAGCATCCCTAGATCACTTTCCTCATTGAATTCACAACCTTCTGACTCAGTCACTCATTCACACACACTACATAGTACCACAGACACATATCTTACCAAATCAGCATCATGATGATCACTGCAGCTCCACAAACCACTCCAATGGATATGTATAATATCACCAGATGTCCTACAAAAGAGTGAAACATCTGAACAGATTCATTTTCTTCACTTTAGAAAGAGTAATGTAAGTATATGAGCTGTTCTACCTTTAACAGTCACAGTTACAGCGTCTGATCTCTGAGATCCATGTTGATTGTGAGCCTGACAGTAGAAGCGTCCACTCTGTAGTGCACTGAAACTCTGTCCAGATCCAACAGCTGAGCTTTGATTCTCCTTAAACCAGCTGAAGTTCAGAGCAGGAGGGTTTGAATCACTGCTGCAGATCAGAGTCACTGAATCTCCTGCCCAAATCTGACCAGACTGAATGATGGAGACTGAGACGTTGCTGGGAGGGTCTAAAACAGACAAAAAGTGTATATTAATGTTTTGTGATTGTTAATCCATTAATGTGATGATTACCATTAGTTACTGAACCATCATTAACTCACACATGATGTTCAAAGTCACAGCATCAGAGTATTTCTCTCCATGTTCATTGATGGATCTGCACTTGTATTCTCCACTGTCATCAGAGCTGATCTTTGAGATGTTGTAGATTCTTCCAGATCCTACAAACGTTCCTCCTTTAAACCAGCTGAAGTTCAGAGCAGGAGGGTTTGAATCACTGCTGCAGATCAGAGTCACTGAATCTCCTGACACTATTTCACCAGATCCATTTATCAACACTGAGACGTTCCTGGGAGGATCTGAAAAGGACATAAGTTAAATCTTTAAATCATGTCATTCAAACACAATCTCCAGTTTTTAAAAAGAACAAATGAATCTGTACTCACACATGACATTGAGCTGAACAGCAGGAGAGATGTGATTGTGTCCGTGTACAGCACAGCTATATCTGCCTGCATCCTCTCTTCTGACTGGCTTGAAGTTGAGTTCGTTACTCTTATTTAATATCTTCTGTGAGTTTCTGTACCAGATGAATGTTGCTCTGTCAGTCAGAGTGCAGCTGCTTTTACATGTCAGACGGACTGAATCTCCCTCTGTCACTCTCTCAGGAGACTCCACCTGAAGATCTGAACACAACACACACATTATATCTAGTGCTGCTGTCATACACTGATTATTATTCAACATAATGCACAGAAGAAGAGAGAAACCTCACCAAAGTCACCTGTGACAGTAAGAGTCACTCCTGGTTTACCAATCCATTTCACATTAGCTTCATCAGTGATGAATCTGAAATAGTACATGTGTGAATCCTTCAGTGTCACATGATTCAGTCTGATGGTGCAGTTCTGCTGTTTATCTCCCAGATACTGAAGCCTCTGACTGTATTCAGGGTCCTTAGACAGATCTGGAGGCTCTACACCCTTTACAGGGTTTTTGGTCCAGAACACTTTCGTGATCTGACGTCCAGTAGGGTATGTATAAGTGCAGTTCATTATCACTGATGAGTCCTTTAGTGCACAGATGTGTGAAGGACTGTAGATCACATTCTCCTTCTGACTACAGACCCCTAAAATAGTTCACACTGAACAAATTAGCAGCAGCTTGTGCATAAACAATGCAGTGTGCAAAACTTCCTGAGCGTTTGTTGCAGTGACTCACCATGAATCATGATCAGAAAGATCAGAAGAGGAGGAGCCATTCTGACTGACATCGCCATAGCAACACCTATAAGAAATTTACAGCGGCTTATTTTTCAGCTTTAATGTCAGTGTGAAACATATCAATAAATACGACTTTATTTATTCAAGAACATGGCAGCAAGCGAGTTTGTAACTGTCTTTCACCGCCCTGTTTTCGATTGACAGCACATCATAGACAGCAGAACTCTGCCTGAACAATGGCTTTTAATTCCAAACTGAGAAACTGTTATGAAGCACCTTTGTTAACCGTTCCTGCTCTGTCCCTGATCGTGGTATGAGATGGCAGGGGAGACTTTCACTGCTCCAGGGCCGAAGTAGCTTTCTATTTAAACTTCGGGGTTAACTCCCTTTCCCTTCGTTCAGCGGCTATAGTGAGTAAACAAATTACAACTTAATTTGGTCAGAAGATTTATTGTTTACTATAGTTGAACGGCGCCTGCCCACTATGGAGATAGGATTGTAGCAATATTCCAAATAAATAGATTATGAACTACAAATAAATGTAAAGATATTCACAAAAAATAATCACATACACAAATTAATAGAATGAGATCCACAAATATTATGTTAGGAGTTTCACAAAAATTCATTTAATTCACAAATAAATAAAAAAACATTATATTATATTATATTAACATTATAAAAAACATATTCAAAAATGTTTTTATGTCACAAGCACAACTCTGCCTGCATTTATTTGTGAATCACCACCTGTGCATTTGTGAATTGCTTTCTGTGCATTTGTGGATCTCTTCCTGCGCATTTGTGAATCACCTCACACATTTGTGGATTCTGAAACAATTCTAGAATCAGGATCTCAGACAAATTCACAAATAGGTTGACTCCACCCACCGACTACTCAAGCCAATCAGATAACGGCCACGTGGCGCTGACCAATCGCAGCACACTATCGCTACAACCAATCACGTTTTGCTTTACAATCGGGGGCGGGAACAGACTCTGAAAGGAGCTCCTTGCTAATGCTATTCCACCATGGGCTTTTCGTTCAAATTGACCTGAAGTGCTGTTTGTGTGATTAAAACACCCCGTTTACAAGATGTAACAGATTTTATTGTGATTGATCTTTTAATTTGTTTTGTACATATTTTTTGTGGGTGTAATTATATATAAGGTCTGCATTATTCGTCTTACAAAAAGAGTCCTCTTATTTTGACGGGTATTATGGTCTGAGTGTTACTGATCACAGCAGTAATGAACAAGTGTCGTGCACATTATTACGGTTCATCAGAGTTTTCTTACGGATAGAAAGTTTAACAGTTTGTTAAGCAACCCTGAAGCTCTTACAGTGATTATGGAGTTAAAAACGGTCATTTCAAGGTAGCTAATGTACAGTAAAACTTCATGAAACTCATCAGTAAAGTTTCAGCCATCATTCAGACAGGGATGATTTTTGTAGATTATTATATTGCCATCAGGATCAGTGAATCGGGATAGAGGCTATGTACGAATTATGATCATTCACAGATCCCCAGCTATAACACCTCTACCTGACGCGAGCGACGTGCATTAATCATTACATTACATTATTACTGTTCATGTAAATGCAGCTATACTGTATACAAGCGGCACGGTGAGAAACGACGAGTCAGTGGCAGTAAACGGATGTCTCGTTTCTATAATAATAACACACTTGCACAATATCATATAATACCAAATATGAATCAGTGATGTACCAGTACGGGCATCACTGCAGCTATGGTTTTGGAAAAAACAAGGTTGCAATGCTGAAAATTAATTGGATTAATTAATTTGGATGCTGTAGGCTAAATAACTTTTGCAATAAAAAACTATCAAGTCTGATTCATCTGAAATATTTGGGTGATCAAGTGTTTGACTG
This sequence comes from Megalobrama amblycephala, assembly GCF_018812025.1. NCBI lineage: Eukaryota > Metazoa > Chordata > Actinopteri > Cypriniformes > Xenocyprididae > Megalobrama > Megalobrama amblycephala. The sequence goes on along the minus strand of NC_063050.1, from coordinate 10,213,310 downwards.
CTGGACATTCATTCAACAACCTGTCACATTTAAAAAGTCTTCTCTACAAACAATGGTAACGTTAAAACGTTTAATTAATGTTTAAAATATTATTTAAGGGCCTGTTAGCGTTTAATAGCTGGTTTGGTGCTCGTCGATGTTTGATTGATAAACTGGGAAATGCTGTTATGTGACGACAGTTTAATCTATTTTGCAAACTCGCATGTGTATCACAAGGTTAAATCCGGTTAGATAAGTTAATAGAGCTATTCACTTAATTATGATTAAGTTATTATAAATTATTGAAGCTTTCTGTTCAATCTTGAATACGTGACGCTTCATAATGCATCTGTATCCAATATGTTGTTCCCATAACAGAGAGCACTGTTTCTCTGTCATTTTTAAATGGCGCATAAATAGTTTGGCTTGGCTTGACACACAGTCTAATGAAATATAAATTTTAAACCTCTTTTTTACTGTACCATTGTTTAAGAACCCTCTACTTCCGTTCTAAGCCAATGCAGGACTAGAGACCGCCCCGATTGTAAAGCAAAATGTGATTGGTTATAGCGATAGTGCGCTGCGATTGGTCAGCGCCACGTGGAAGTTATCTGATTGGCTTGAGTAGTCGGTGGGCGGAGTCGACCTATTTGTGGATTTGTCTGCAGTCATGACGCTAGAATTGTTTCAGAATCCAAATGTGTGAGGTGATTCACAAATGCGCGCAGCGATCCACAAATAAATGCAGGCAGAGTTGTGCTTGTGACATAAAAACATATTTTTGAATATGTTTTTTTATTAGCAAATCTCATTTTATTTATTTGTGAATTAAATTAATTCACAAAAATTAATTTAATTCACAAATAAATAAAATGAGATTTGCTAATAAAAAAACATATTTGTGTATATGATTATTTTTTGTGAATATCTTTACATTTATTTGTGGATCATAATCTATTTATTTGGAATATTGCTACAATCCTATCTCCATAGCCCTCCCTCTCACTCTTCTCTAAAACAAAACAGAAACTGCTATTAAAGGGCCCGCACCATTTTAGGTCAATCAGGGTATCTTCCGTTCATTCATGTTTTGATTTGATATTGAAATCAGAAAAATGAGAAAACCACACATTTTTTCGTTTTTCATTTTTAAAATGAAAACGTAAAAAAAAAAAAAAATATATATATATATATATATATATATATATATTTTTCTTTTTTGGTTTTTGGGTTGGAAACAAATAAGCAGTTTGAATATTCGATCTCTACATGTGGGCGGGAATGAAACGCCTCTTTCCGCTGATTGGTCAACGAGACGTCAAACCATGTCGTCATCAGGGGCACGTTCAAGCTCAAACCGGTGCGCAACGTTTTGATACGTTTTCCTGGTTGAACGACATGTTTCCTGGAAACGGTTTGCAACGGTGTGCAACGGATTTGAGATATGTTTTCTCTTGTTTGGTGGGTGTGTCAAAAATGTCAGCCCAATCAGCGGCAAGATGTATATAAACCACGCGGTATTAAAGAGACAGCTCGCACAATGGGTATTAATGTAACATAAAAATACTATACTTATATATTTTGCTGTTGTATTGTGAAGTGACACTTTAATAAACTTTTCTATTCTCCTCTGATTATATAATGGTAAATATTACAATATCATAGCACAATAACAGTGATCAGCAATAATGATAAGCCTAATACAAACAATAAAAATAATATAGATCAACACAGTCTCAGAGTTAAGAAGTGGATTATCCTTCACCTGAAATGTTTCTTTTCATCCTGAAATGGCAAATGTTGTATCACAATAATTAGAAGTTTCCACAAATTCCTTCACTGGATTGGGATGTTCTCTTTTATTCTGAACGGCAAGAGCACTGACTGTAACATCGAACGTATTTTGTAGTATTAAACATTTATACCGATTTCATCAGGCTCCGAAAATTCTTCAAAAAGAACACAAAAATGGCCTTCTCAGCTGCCATAGTTGCAACTCCTGCGTCATCAGAACAGGGTGTTCAACGCACCACCGTTTCCGTTTAAAAAACGTTTTGCAACGTTTTGTCGGGGCTGAACGCATCCCAGTTGTTCATCGATTCCGCTCAACAGAATAAAAGTCCCTCGCTCTACAGCTGTACAGATTCTTAACGTGTTTATTCTACATTTTATCTCTTTCTCATGAAATGTTAATTTACTTTGCAGCTGCACACAATTACCCCCATTCTACATCAGGGTATCTTCCGTTCATTCATGTTTTGATTTGATATTGAAATCAGAAAAATGAGAAAACCGCACATTTTTTCGTTTTTCATTTTTAAAATGAAAACGAAAAAACAAAAAACTGACTTGATTTTTCTTTTTTCGTTCTGGGGTTGGTAACAAATAACCAGTTTGAATATTTGATATTTAAATGTGGGCGGGAATGAAACGCCTCTTTCAGCTGATTGGTCAACCAGACGTCAAACCATGTCGTCATCAGTTGTTCGTCGGTTCAGCTCAACACAATAAAAGTCCCTCTACAGCTGTACAGATTCTTAACGCGTTTATTCTACATTTGATGTCTTTCTCACGAAATATTAATTTACTTTGCAGCTGCACACAATTACCCCCATTCTACAACGTTGGCACAATGCCTGTTTTATTGAAGTGACCAACAATAAAAATCTAGCGAAGCTGCTCAACGCACTGCAGCGAATGTATAGGTATACATTGAATTAAAAAGTGCAAATCATTAGCCGATTTAAATATGCAGCAGTCATAACTTTTGTTGTAGACAACACCCTGAGTTTTGGTCATGGGATGAATTTGAAATGTGACAGATATGAAAATATATTACATGTTATTAGTTCATCAAAGCGGTGCTATAGAGAGATGGACTTAAAATGTGAATTGGATGATTTGACGGAGGTGAACTCGTTTATGCCAATTTGAAATTGGCTTTCACACATTTAAAAAAAAAGGAAAATAAATAAATAAAGGGAAAAATGTTAAAACAGTGTTAAAAATAACCATTATAGTGCTCTCTTAAGAAGATATCAATTATATTTGATCAATATTAGGCTATACATCAAAACCCCGAAATAACACTATCAATAATGAGTAAAGAGTATATTTATAGCCTATTTATTGCCATCTGTCTGTGTCAGAAATGACATGTGAATATTTGATCTCAACATTTGGGCGGGAATGAAACGCCCCTTTCCGCTGATTGGTCAACCAAACTTTAAACTGTGCCGTCATCAGTTCTTCCGCAGTTCAGCGCATCAAAATAATAGTCCTTCGCTGCGATGGATTTAATGCGTTTATTGCAACTATATAATCACTTTTAAATTTACATTTAATCTTAATCTCTATCTCTTGATCTCTATCTCTCAAACAGCCAGACTAACGAATGATTTGAGACACAAATCGAGGCAGAGCCTATAGACAAGGCTTTGTTCTGTGTGTCCATAAAAACGCGTGTTTAGCTCAGAAATATTATAATCATTATAACTTAGAAATAACAATTTACTTTGCACCTGCACTCACAACTACCTAATAGCCAATACCTTTGACACTGCCTGTTTTATTATTGCTGACCACCTATCAAAATCTGTGTGGCAACGCTGCGCGACTCACGCGACAGCACAGAGATAGGCGCACACTCAAGAATTGCATGCGCAAATGCGCCGGCGCGCGCTGAATTTAATTACTTTATTATAGCTTAAATAAAGCGCAAAAGAAATTACGAGCAATGACCGTCGTTGTTCTGTTGTAAGTTAAGTCATGAAATTACCAAACATGCGATTAATGCTGCCTCAAAACTGTGCATGCATTTATTTGTTGACATGGTTTTAAATTGTTATCCAATTTGTTGGCCTTAAATGCACATATCTAGGCTACACCAGGGAAATCTAAATTTTCGGGGGAGCATGCCCCCGTATTCTATTAATAACTACCGATTGATTTTGCTTTTCTATCAGAAATTAAGAATTATTTGTGTCATTGTAGTGGTGCAAATATCTAAGCTATCTAATACTTCAAATCTCAAGGCTAAATCAGATTTTTTTTGTAAAAATGTTTCTGTAACAGCTGCCAAAAATAGTAGCTCTACTGTGATTTTTAACAAATTTTCAAAAAAAAAAAAAAAAAACTTTTCAAAACATCCCCCCTCTGTTTTTTTCACAAATCGCACCCTGCACAGATGTCATAACTTTTGTTTTAGGCAATACGCTGAGATTATTTAATTAATATTAAGTATTGGCCGGCTAACGGATGGCAGACAGAACGGTTATTTTCTCTGCCAACTAAACCTCCAAACCAAATAAAGTCACAGAACCGTTATGCGACTGACTCGCAGTAGGCACACAGAGTTGTTTCGTTCCTGAATGAATAAGAGTCTTTGAACAACTATGATAATGATTAAGTGACCAATTACTATAGACAGCCACTTGATTTTATTCCTGAATGAATCAGCGCTTTGAACGAATCGACAAATGAATAAATGACTCCTTCTTTAACACAATGACTTACCGCCACCTAGTGGCGATATTACTTTCATAATCCAAGTGTTATTTCATCTTGTCATTTCATATTTGTGAATAAAAATGTTGTTTAAAATATTAATCTCATTATATTATACTGTTGTAATTAATGTGTAAATGTATTTACAGTAAGTAGCTACATCTGAAAGCATCATGCAGTTGACTGATACTGATTTAATTGGTAACAGCCTAGTGTCATATTATTCTAATTTATTTGACTACATTTAAGAATTTAACATTATAGAGAGCATAAATATTTAATAACATTAGGAAAGAAATTATATATAAAGGTAAAAAAAAAAATACCCCTGTAAATCATTTGTCCCATATAAGTTAATTTCTGACACTGCAGATGGCATTAAATATGAAAACCTTTCATCTCTGGTTTATTGTACAAAGTCTTATTTCAGGGTTTTATTCATATAACTCAAACAAGTTCACCGTAAAAACGTTATGTCAAATTCATATTTCACTAAACTCAATCACTGAAACATTAGATAATGGCATTATGATATCCATCTGTTGACTGAATAAAAATCATAATAGAACTATAATAGATGTGCTGTGAACATTAACTACGATGGTGGTCAGCAATAATAAAACAGGCAGTGTTGTCAAAGGTGTTGGCTATTAGGTAGTTGTGAGTGCAGGTGCGAAGTAAATTATTATATCTGAGATAATAATATTTCTGAGATAAACACGCGTTTTTATGGACACACAGAAGAAATCCTTGTCTATAGGCTCTGCCTCGATTTGTGTCTCAAGTCATTCGTTAGTCTGGCTGTTTGAGAGATAGAGATCAAGAGATAGAGATTAAGATTAAATGTAAATTTAAAAGTGATTATATAGTTGCAATAAACGCGTTAAATCCATCGCAGCGAAGGACTATTATTCTGCTGCTCTGAACAGCGGAAGAACTGATGACGGCACAGTTAATGTTTGGTTGACCAATCAGTGGAAAGGGGCGTTTCATTCCCGCCCACATGTTGAGATCAAATATTCAAGTTGTTTATTCATTTTCTACCCCTGAACGAAAAACGAAAAATCAAGCCGAATTCTTGTTTTTTGTTTTGTTTGAAAAAAATGAAAAACGAAAAAGGTGCCATTTTTCATTTTGCGATTTCATTAATAAATCAAAAAAACTAATGACCAAAAGATACACGGACCATTTCTCTTGGCAGGCTGCCTTTTATGGAGTGTCTATTTAAGTGCAAATAGCGTCCCTTGTTGGCAAATGCTATTTATTTTTATGCTAACTCCACTCAAGTTTTAGATAAGATGCGCAGAATTCAACGTCTTCAGTGGTGCAGCGGTAGTGAATTTGCTATTAAAGGCGCTCTAAGCGATTTGACGCGTTTTTAGGCCCAATTTTTTTTTTGTCACATACCGCAAACATCTCCTCACTATGCGCTAGCTGCCTGTCCCCTGAACACACTGTAAAAAAAACGCGGTCTCTGTAGTCGCCACAAGCTCCGAAAACTGCAATAAAAACAAACTGGTGCAGCCTGGACCACTTAACATAATAAACATGCTCCAGCCAATAACCGACAAGCAGCGTCAATACGCAAGCTACTTACATTTTAAATGCGCGTTCATGACTGTTTCAGGAAGCACGGAGGGGAGGGCCAGGAGGAGGAGGAGGGAGGGTCTAGCTAGCCTCTGTTTTGTTTGACAACACTTTGAACGTCAACAGGAAGTTACTCCGCTCAGAATCGCTTAGAGCGCCTTTAATATCTAATAGCTATTTACACTTAATGCAAATAGCTGCTGCCTTATTTTTAAAACCACTTCCTGTATAGAGACACACTTTAATATATAAGTCTTGAATATGAGTCTAAATAATCAGCCTCATTGGCTCCATTGAAGTCCACTATATGGAGAAAAATCCTGGAATGTTTTCATCAAAAACCTTAATTTCTTTTCCACTGAAGAAAGAAAGACATGAACATCTTGGATGACATGGGGGTGAGTAACTTATCAGGAAATTTTCATTAGAAAGTGAACTAATCCTTTAAGGACTTTGTTGACAAAACTCCGCTTCCGATGTCTAAACTGGTGTCAATCACAACTGACGGAGCACCTGCGATGATCGGCCGTTCAAACAGATTCTTTGCCAAGTACAAGGAGGAGGATGCTTTTCCCGACTTCCTCAACTGTCATTGTATTATACACCAACAAGCTCTATGTGCGAAAATGCTGAACGTGAAAGAGATGGATGTGTCCATGAAAATCGTCTGCTCAATACATGCACACTCACTTCAGAGGCCGCTATTTCGTGCCTATTTGGAGGGAGCTGACTGCAGCCACACAGATCTCCTGCTCCATGTCAGGTGGTTAAGCAGGGGCAAATTCGTAGAAAGATTTTGCGAGCTGCTGAGATAAAGGAGTTTATCTCCTTTACAAGAATGGGACAACATTCCTATTCCTAAACTTGAGCAACTTGTCTCCTCAGTCCCCAGACGTTTGCAGACTGTTATAAAAAGAAGAGGGGATGCCACACAGTGGTAAACATGGCCTTGTCCCAACTTTTCTAAGATGTGTTAATGCCATGAAATTTAAAATCAACTTATTTTTCCCTTAAAATGATACATTTTCTCATTTTAAACATTTGATATGTCATCTATGTTGTATTCTGAATAAAATATTGAAATTTGAAACTTCCACATCATTGCATTCTGTTTTTATTCACAATTTGTACAGTGTCCCAACTTTTTTGGAATCGAGTTTTTAGTTGAAGTAACAAGCATTTCAAAAGTTTTTTTTTTTTTTTTTTAATTAAACTGTTTTTTTTGGTTGGTAGATCTCATTGAGTTGATCATTTTAAAAGTAGATCATCACACAAAAAAGTGTGGGCACCCCTGCCATAGACACAGCCCTGTGACAACTAGCCCCAACCAGTTTCCCATAAATCCCTCACACTTTAGATATTTGAGAGAACGGTTATAAAATCAAGCTCTTACCCGTTTCACCAACACCCGTGACCAGAGACAGCACCACAAATGATCAGGATGAAACCAGTATTGGTGTTTTCACACTGAATGACACGTGATTCACACATTATATTTTAATTTGAGGTTTTGACACCTCAACTAGCGCAGATCAAGCAGAAGAAGAGCTTTAACTGGTGACGACTATAGACAAAAGTTAAACCGTGAGAAACTTTATGTCATGCTCATGTAATAATGTTTTCAAACTTGGGAATATCTATATTCAATCAGTTTCATACAGACAGTGATGACAAGGAACCTGATCTTGAGAGAGAGAATATAATAGCTTGAATGACTATACTTTAATTTACATATGCAAACCAACTATGCTGGAATGGGAACTGATGGAGGCGGGATTGTAAAACACTGGAAGGTATTGAAGGTAAAAAACATATTCCATCACCAGCATCTCCAACTGTACATATGATAAACCTCCAATTCACTGAATGATTAATAGCAATCCAGAAGTTAAAAAAACATAAACTTAAACCACGCTGTTTATGAGAGCTTCTACACTTTTTATTCTGCCAGCGGCCTTGTTCTTGAATGCATCATATGTCTCTAAACATGATCACAAACACAGTTTCCTCTTTAGGACAGTAAGTGTGAAAACCAATGCATGAACATTTGACAGCAGCAACACAGTGTGATCACGTGACCTTCATAAGTGACGGAGAGACACTGAGGGACGTCACACCAGGAGGAACACTTTCTTGTCCGAAATGTAATGCTAACCATATCTCTACCCCTAAACCTAATAAGTTAGAAGGGAAAAGATAGGTGAATAACACTGATGCAGAAGCACCTAACTCTGGTTGTGAACCTAAACTTGACATAAACTGTGAACTGTCCCTCAAATCTGATTGGTTGATTGGAATGCTGATCCAGGATCATGCTGCACTGCACCCTGATCTTCCTCTTTCTTGTCAGTGAAAACTGAGCACCATCCGTTTCAAGATTGAACAGAACAAACCAAAAGAGAAATAAACTATAGTTCTTTACTTAATACACACAGAAATCAATAAAATACTTTATTTATCCAAGAAAATGTCAGCAACAGTCACTTTTGCACTACATGAGTTTGTAACTGTCTAACGTCTTTCCCCGCCCCGTTTTTGATTGACAGCACATCATAGACAGTAGAGCTCAGACAGAACGATGGCTTTTAATTTCATACTGTGAAACTGTAATGATCCACCTTTGATTTTTATATCAGTGCACTGCTAATGTTTACAGCACATAGGACTAGTTGTCACACTTTTGCTCTGGTGAATATTTCTTATGACAGGATTATTTTTAAAAGACACTTTCTGCATAGACACACTTTAATATATAAGTCTTGGATATGAATCTGTATAAGCAGCCTTCATTATACAGTTATCTGGTGTGTAAAAGATTAAAGTGGATTTTTATCGAGGTGTTTGTCAATAACACCAAATATTGGTGGAGAAAACATTTTTGTGCTATTGGTCTTTTGATTTTAAACCATATAGTTACTGAGACACAGCCCTGTGACAACTAGCCCCAGCCAATCTCCCATAAATCCCATAGAAAATGAAGCTCTTACCTGTTTCACCAACACTCATGAACAGAGACAGCACTAGAAATGACCAGTCTGGTACCAGTATTGGTGTTTTCACACTGATTGACACGTGATTAACACATTTATTATGAGCTTATGACACCTCAACTATAGTTCTGATAAAGCAGAAGAAGAGTTTTATCTGATAACACCAGACTAAAGACATAAAAGTTAAACTGAGAGAAACTTTACATCAATCCATGAAGATGCTCATGAAATAATGTTTTCAAACTTGGCAATATTTATATTCAATCAGTTTCATACAGACAGTGATGACAAGGAACCTGATCTTGAGACAGAGAAAATAATAGCTTGAATAACTATACTTTAATTTGCATATGCAGACCATCTATCCTGGAATGGGAACTGATGGAGGCGGGATTGTAAAACACTGGAAGCTATTGCAGTGACAGTGATGTAAAAAACATATTTCATCATCAGCATCACCAACTGTGCATCTGATAAACCTCCAATTCACTGATTGATTAATAGCAATAGAAGTTAAACAATGAACTTAAAACACGCTGATGAAGCAGAATTGATTCATCTGAATGTCTGAAAGTTATTTTATTTTATTTTGCGGCCTTGTTCTTGAATGCATCATGTCCTTAAACAGGGTCACTAATACAGTTTCCTCTTTAGCACAGTAAGTGTGAAAACCAAATGGGTGAACATTTGACAGCAGCATCACAGTGTGATCACGTGACCTTCATAAGTGACGGAGAGACGCTGAGAGACGTCACACCAGGAGGAAGAGGAAATCAGTCCTCTGTCAGAGTAAAGCTTGAGTCTTCGTGTCACTGAAGCTGCTTTTAGATGCTCTGATATCCGTAGAAACAGTTCTGAGAGGTGCATTGGCTGGACAAACCTAAAATAAACACTTTAATGCTATTTGAGCATCAGAAACAACATTTGTGGATTTTATTGCTTTTTTATTGATTTGAAATATGTTATTAAAATGTGAATTTGCCCATCAGTTTTTCAGTATATTTCACCATCCAAACAGAAATGAGTTGATCTTGCATGAGTGAAAAAGCTGCCTGAAAGTGTTGCAAATAAACTGACTTTCCTTGAAAGGGACTTTGATTATGTTTGACCAGCTGAAGCTCCAGTGACTAAAGTCAGCATTGAAACGGAAGTTGCGACCGACTTCACTTCCATATTGTGACACATTTCAAAGTGAAATGGCTTATAGAACAAGAAAAAAAAAAAAAAGAGAGTTGGACTTGATTTATCCATCAGTTGTTGCAATGATCCATGGATGTGTCAACTAAGACTACTAGTTTTGAGACTATTGAATGGAAGATAAATTCAAAATGTTCAATGTTAAAAGTGTACTTACAAGAACATTTGTATTCCTACACTGATCATAAAGAGTATACAGTGACACACACACACACACACACACACACACACACACACACACACACACATACACACACACACACAAACTAATAAACTATTAGCATTAATGATAAGCATTTATAATCAAACAAGTCACAATGCTTAAAGCAACAAAATATTTTCATGATGACATTACATGGCCACAAGTCTTCGACTTCCACTTGTATCTATTGTCACAATTTCCTCAATCTTCTCAAAATACTCCAGTAAATCCTCATCAGACACCCCTGTCAATCATCCAGGCTCCACCCACACAGTTACATTAAGACTGTAAAATGTTTTGATGTGTGCCATCGTCACTACAGCATATTCCTTTTAGTCTGAGACAAAAATGAGATCCATTTACAAAGATTAACCATTAACCATAGGGTCCTCAGACAGATCTGAAGGCTCTATACCCTGTTGTTTAGGGCCTATGGTACAGAACACTTTCATGATCTGATGTTCAGTATGTATTTAGTGCACATATGTGTGACGGACTGTCACTGAAATGATTTCTTTATTCAAATTTACTGAGTCTGCAGTGCTGGAGGATGTTGAAAAGCAGAAATAGATCTGACTTACCCGAAATCATGAGCAGAAAGATCAGAGGAAGGGGAGGAGCCATTCTGACTGACATCACCATAGCAACACCTACAACACAATCAATAAACAGTCACTTATTTTAGCTTCTGTGAAGGTTAATCTCATGAAATTCATCAATAATAAGTTCAGGTCATTGTGAGATTGTTGTAATGACGGTAAAATGACGTTTTTTATGCAAATATATAATACTTTTTTCATTTGATTCTCAGGTAAAACATGACTTGGACATTTTGGTGCTATTCACCCATGAAGAAACAGGTCAAATTTGAGTAAACAACAGTTTTTATTTTAAGAAAATGGAATTTAAGGAGTACAGTGGACAAATGAAAAGAAATCTTACCATTTTTTCAGCTATGAAACTCTGCAGGGTGAACAGAGGTTTACAACCAAGATGATTTCTTTTGAAGACAAACTCTTTATCTTCCTCTTTTCAAGTACATTTTATTCTCACTTGCTGCTTTAAAACCAGCTTTGGTCAAAACTATTCAAAGAATACTTTAAGAAAATACATCATCATAAAATGGACAAAACAAATGAAGCAGCATCCCTCAATGCATGAGAATTAGCCAAACGAAGAAAGAAAGGAAGTGAAAAGAGACCAGAACATGCAAAGTTCTTCACATTTTCAAAGTGTTTCTTTAAAGGGAACCCCTGGAGTTAAGACTTGTATGGCTGTCAGACACAGACGAGGACACAGATGAGGTAAAGTGCAACAGTGTTTATTGACAGAGGTTTCAGACACAGGTGATAACACAGGTTGGGAATCTTGACACGTAGAACAGACAACTGGTATAATAATGATAACTTTCTTTGACAGATGTAGATGATGACACAGATGATGATGAAGGACTCAGGACTGGAGACGAAGACGATGAAGACAACAGGTAAGTACAATGTCCAGGTAGTAAGAGGTCGAGTGACGCGTAGGGATCGGTGCAAGACCAGACAATGAGTGAATGGGACTGGTGTGCTAATATGTGGCTCTGGTGATGATGCACAGGTGTTCAGTATTCCGGTGATTGTGAACGAGTGGGCGTGGCGTAAGTGTCCGTGTCTGAAGGTGCAGGTTGTGTAGCCGTGACAATGGCTTAATATAACGTAAATGATGTCTCTTACTGAAATATGTAGTAGAAAACCCATGAAATATTTGTGTTATTTAAAAAATCCATAACATATTTGGACAATGGGCGGCGCCATTTTGTTTGCGGTCTGTGTCGATGACGTCAAATGGTTGCACTCACTGCTCTAAAAACACTGTCACACTGTATTTAACGCAACACAACTTGGAATGTAATATACAATGCTGCATTGTGAAGCTTTTGGTTGTAATTTTCAGTCGATGAGCCACAAGAGAAGTGATGTAAGTCTTTACTGCTTTACTAGCAATAAGAGGAGAAAAGAATGGGAAGTTGTGAAGAATGTGGATGAATAAAACTAAAAAACGCGTCTTTGTTCTCTTCACTTTAGACCTGGTGCCTTTGAGGCTTTTAGTAGACCAGCTGAAAGAGCTTACAGTTCCCGATGGATATAAGTGTATACTTTAACCAAATGCTGCACCTGTTGTGGAAACTGATGATAATAAGCCTATAACATCTCGATTGAGACAGACTGCGTCAAAGCTTGCGTAGTTTATTTCTTCACAGACAGGATTGTCTCAGATACTGAGTCCCTGCTGAGTGAACAAATGCAACATCATCTTTACTAAAAGTCTCACTTCCTCTTTTGTGTGTTGATAAGAGGCCTGCAGACTGCATTAAACCTTTTTGTAAATCCTGATCTGACAGAAGCTATATCCTAACACTCACTGATCCTTGTTCCACAAAGCTTTAAGAGAACCACATTAACATGTTATAATTCATGAAAACCAAGGAGGGGATTTAGTAGCAAGAGGGAGTGGGATTTGTCGTTCCATTAACTAGACTGAAGGCCTACTGCACTGCATACATTAAAGGCCCCGATATACTTCAAACGAAATCAAAGAACGAACAAAATCAGGCCAAAAACGAAGTTTGTTTTGTGTTCTTTTTGAAAGTTCAAAATGGCTTGCCAAAGCGAAATTTCAGGAAAAGTTCGCTCCAGCTGCAAAACACCTTCGTACTACCATTGGTCAGTGATGATAATGTAATAGGAGGCGTGCGCCGACGCTCCGCCTTCACTCGCATGGGATGCACCTTTGACTCATTTCGTGTGTTTGAGTTCCTCGAGGTAAGAGTTCCTCGGGTGAAAACATGAACACACTGGATAGCCGCTTTATAGTACAAAATGTTGTGCTTCTGATAAAATGAGGCACTAACACTGTTTTTCATATTTGATACTGTAAATCTGCTTGATTTTAAGCAATCTATTGAATAAAGTGCTATATAAATCAACGTGACTGGAGAGCTAATTTGTAGAGCTTGTGCTAACATACCCATCTTGTTGTGATCAAACGCTTTTCTTATGCTTAATAATAAATGCTTGCTTTTTTCTCATTTTTGTTGTGTTTATTTTGTTACTGAGATGAAAGTGCACGGCACATATTTACATATTCATCTAATCGTCGCTCTCAGCAGTGTGGGTGGCGTCAGATGTTCGTTTACAGTATATCGCTGGTCACACATTTCGAACTTCGTTTTACTCCTAAACGAAGAACGAAAAAGAACTCCTTTTAAAGTAAATCGGGGCCTTAATACTGGCAATAGCACTCAACTCTAAACTTCATGATCATCAACTCCAGCACTTTAACTTCACTGCTGCTCATGCAAACACATTCACTCTCTCATTAGATGAAGAAATGTCTGTCAATTTGAATAAATAAAGAAGTGCAAACAAGTGTCACGAGCAGGTGGTGCAAAGACATGGAGAACAAAATCACTGATTCACATAGCATATAAAAATTCTACTTAAATTCAGCATAAAATCAAAATCTATTCGACTCTATTTACTTAGTGCACATTACTAGTCTTGTGCTGAACAATTCATGCATGCTAGCTGATTCATAAAAAAACTTCAATTTCATGCTTCCAACTTTGTGGGAACAGTTTGGGGATGGCCCTTCATGTTCCAACATGACTGCGCACCAGTGCACAATGCAAGGTCCACAAAAGACATGGATGAGTGAGTTTGGTGTGGAGGAACTTGACTGGCCTGTACAGAGTCCTGACCTCAACCCGATAGAACACCTTTGGGATATTAAACCCTATGGATTTAGAATGGGATATATATTAACATATATATATATATATATATATATATATATATATATATACAGGCATGTGCACACATAGACATAAAAGGGGGCTTGAGCACCTGCCCTTTTTCCTCCTTGAGAGAATGTGCACTTTTTTCTGGGGTGTTTTTTTTTTTTTTTTAAAGGTGCCCTAGATTATGTTTTTAAAAGATGTAATATAAGTCTAAGGTGTCCCCTGAATGTGTCTGTGAAGTTTCAGATCAAAATACCCCATAGATTTTTTTTTATTAATTTTTTTAACTGCCTATTTTGGGGCATCATTATAAACGCGCCGATTTTATGCTGCGGCCCCTTTAAATCCCATGGTCCACGCCCACAGAGCTCGCGCTTGCCTTGAACAGTGCCTTAACAAAGTTTACACAACTAATATAACCTTCAAAATGGATCTTTACAAAGTGTTCGTCATGCATGCGTCGGATTATGTGAGTATTGTATACTGTTATATTGTTTACTTCTGATTTTGAATGAGTTTGATAGTGCTCCGTGGCTAAAGCTAACATTACACACTGTTGGAGAGATTTATAAAGAATGAAGTTGTGTTTATGAATTATACACTCTAAAAAATGCTGGGTTAAAAACAACCCAATTTGGGTTATTTTGGCAACCCAGCGCTGGGTCAAAAAGGGACGAACGCAACGCTGGGTTGTTTTGACCCAGCAAGTTGGGTTAAATATTTAACCCAGCATGCTGGGTTGTTTTTTGTAACCTAAATTTTGGTGTAAAATGACTACATTACAGTATTTTAATTAACCCAAATGGGTTTTTAATTAAACCCAGTAATCTTAGACATTATAAAATCACTTGTAAACACAGAATGACTATCAAAAGGTAAAAATGTATTAAAAACAAGGACAAGGGCAAACATGGTCAAAAGTAACAACATGCATGTGAGATGAAAATCAGAAAAGAATTGCAAAATCAACAGCCACAATTTGTACAGATAAATTAAATTGTTTTTCACATTTCAGTGAACACTGATGAATAGAACTGGCATTTAAGACCAAATAAGACTTTTTTTTTGCATAATATCCACTGGCAACGAAAACACTACACAAATTATTTGTGAAAATTATGTGAAAGAATGCGAGTTTGAATGAGAGTGTGAATTTCTCCACTAAACAACAATGAACAAGCATTGAAGATTTGTCAGATTATATGCTAAAAGTTCGTTGAGTCCATGAATATATACAGAACACGCATCATGGCCAATTTTCATGACCTCCTTAGGATAACTGATGTCCAGTCATGAAGCAGCTCAATCAGCACAGCAAAGGCATGCAACATCCTTTAAATTGTCCAGGACAATCTTCTCCTTTAAAAGCACGGTCACATCAGTGATCTTCGTTGGAGAAGGTTATTCTCTTTTTTGACCAGTATTCATCCTTGTCACCACCTGTTGATAGTTGATTAAAAAGAGAAAAAAGAAAATTACTAGGGAACACAAAACAAATTCCTGAAACATTTGATGGTTAAAACTGAATAATTTTCAGACAGGTGCATCCACATCATTGTGAAGGGACTCAAGAGCAGCTCTGGAGATGAAGTTCAAGTGGATTGTCCTCATACAGTGAGACTGCAGATGGATTAGATTAATCCATATACAGTAAAAATGTCCAGAGCTTACTTTTTTAGCCATAAATTTAATTGTGATCTTGACATGATATCGTTAACTGTCCAGCCCTATTCAAAAACCATGTTTTTGCCACAATGTCTTCATTTAAGGGGCCAGTGGCTCCCACAGCATGTAGTGTGGAGTCCTGCGAGATGTTTTTTCTGTCATTATGAAGCTTAAAGAGTTAGTTCACCCAAAAATGAAAATAATGTCATTAATTACTCACCCTCATGCCATTTCACACCCGTAAGACCTTCGTTAATCTTCAGAACGCAAATTAAGATTTCAGTTGAAATCCGATGGCTCAGTGAGGCCTGCATAGCCAGCAATGACATTTCCTCTCTCAAGATCCATTAATGTACTAAAAACATGTTTAAATCAGTTAATGTGAGTACAGTGGTTCAATATTAATATTATAAAGCGACGAGAATATTTTTGGTACGCCAAAAAAAAAACAAAATAACGAATTATTTAGTGATGGCGGATTTCAAAACACTGCTTCATGAAGCTTCGGAGCATTATGAATCTTTTGTGTTGAATCAGCGGTTTGGAGCGCCAAAGTCACGTGATTTCAGCAGTTTGGCGGTTTGACACGCGATCCGAATCATGATTCAACACGCTGATTCATTATGCTCCGATGCTTCCTGAAGCAGTGTTTTGAAATCAGCCATCAGTATATAAGTCGTTATTTTGTTTTTTTTTTGGCACACCAAAAATATTCTTGTGGCTTTATAATATTAATATTGAACCACTGTACTCACATGAACTGATTTAAATATGTTTTTAGTACATTAATGGATCTTGAGAGAGGAAATGTCATTGCTGGCTATAGAGGCCTCACTGAGCCATCGGATTTCAACTAAAATATCTTCATTTGTGTTCTGAAGATGAACGAAGGTCTTATGGGTGTAGAACGACATGAGGGTAAGTAATAAATTACATTCATTTCATTTTTGTGTGAACTAACCCTTTAACAGTTAACATGTCAAAAAAATCTTTTTTAAAAAATAAATAACTACTTTTTTCTTGAAGTATTAAAACAGACATGACATACCTCACACATTTTGATGAACTTGGAGGGCTCCTCTTTAAAGTATTAGTTCACCCAAAAAAAGAAAACTGTCATAATTTACCCTTCCTCATGTCGTTCCAAAACCATAAGACATTTGCTAATCTTTGAAGCACAAATGAAGATATTTTTAATATTCTCTCAATTGTTTGTCCATCCATTGCAAGTCTGGGAGTCCAACATTTTTGAATTTTCTGAACAGACATGATTGCTTTACATGATATGAACAGATATAATTTAGAATTGTATTCACATATAAATATTGGTATGGACTACTACAATAACTTTGCATTTTTGAAGCTTAAAAATACTGATTATGTAGACTAAATGGATAAAAATAAATAAATAAAAAAGATGAGAATATTAAAAGTATCTTCATTTGTGTTCCATAGATGGACAAAAGTCTTATGGGTTTGGAAAGACATGAGGTTGGGTAAATGGTGACAATTTTTATTTTTGTGTGCACTATTCCTTTAAGAAAGGAAGACCAAGGAGAAGGGCTCCTCTCCACAGTTGGTTTGAGTTCTGCAATGACCAACACGGACATCAATTATTTAAAAAAATGTCAAGAAGTCATACTGTTGTTGCATAAACATTTTAATTAACGTTAAACAGGCAGTAGACAACAGAAACGTTGATTTTCTAACAGTAAACTCACATAAACTCAAAAGAATGGAGCACTCCTAGGTCTCTGGTTTGATCTACAAAATCAAACATGTTTTTATCAAAAAACAACTGATAATGACATGGAATTTTAAATTACTTACCATAAATCGTCTTTCCCTCTCTCCTTCTGTACGTTAACGTTAGCCGAGAAGATCGCGCAGCAGTCGTCTGTCGGTTACTCCTGGTGTGGTCCAAATGAACAAACAAAGTGCAACAAGTCAGAAATATTACATGCAAAACATTCATTTGAACAATTATCGCTTCAATATCATCAAAATAAACCAACCTTTACCACATATCGTAGTTTCATTTCCTTAAGGAAAACTAGGTCATTACATTCGGGTTAACCGCGAAGATTAAAGTTAAATAATGAATTAAAACGTGAATCTGTTGATAACCTTCCATTAACAAACGTCAAGAAACTTGTAAATATGACACAAGAAGACCACTATATTTAAAAACGTCTCTTTGACTGAATAAATGAGGCCGTTGAGACATGAGGCGAATGAGGCAAAAACCGCGAAAATTTCCATCTAAGTTCTTTTCTGACTTTTTTCGCCTTCAAATACATCTCGAAATACTTTTGGACAGAAATAAGTGAAAATATCTTTAATTATTTATCTTTACTTACCATAAACCGTCTTTCACTTGATTCCAACCGAAGACGCGGAGAAAATGGCGGCTTCTCGCACCGGAGTCCTCAGTGCTGTTAACATGACGTGCATGCTCTCCAGCACTGCTGGGTTATGAATAAAAGGGATCTTCAACCCAAAATTGGGTTGACTTAACCCAGCGTCCTTACCCAGCAGTCTCAACCCAGCGGTTGGGTTGAAAAAACAACCCAGCATTTTTTAGAGTGTACAGACTGCAAGTGTTTAAAAATGAAAATAGCGACGGCTCTCTTGTCTCCGTGAATACAGTAATAACCTATGGTAACTTTAACCACATTTAACAGTACATTAGCAACATGCTAATGAAACATTTAGAAAGACAATTTACAAATATCACTAAAAATATCATGTTATCATGGATCATGTCAGTTATTATTGCTCCATCTGCCATTTTTCGCTATTGTTCTTGCTTGCTTACCTAGTCTGATGATTTGGTTGTGCACATCCAGACGTTAATACTGGCTGCCCTTGTCTAATGCCTTTTATAATTTTGGAAACGTGGGCTGGCATATGCAAATATTGGGGGCGTACACCCCGACTGTTACGAAACAGTCAGTGTTATGTTGAGATTCGCCTGTTCTTCGGAGGTCTTTTAAACAAATGAGATTTATATAAAAAGGAGGAAACAATGGAGTTTGAGACTCACTGTATGTCATTTCCATGTACTGAACTGTTGTTATTTAACTATGCCAAGATAAATTCAATTTTTCATTCGAGGGCACCTTTAATTAATGAATATATTCCTGTTTACGCACAGCTTCCCTGTTAAACAAATATATTTGCTGAATAATAATAAAAAAAAATATATACTATATATCAAGTCGGCTTTGTCGAGTTCAGCTGCCCTCCCTCCGCGACACACCATTCATTCCCGAACGTGCGCGCACCCCGCCCCACCTCATGTTTGCTTGCTGGCTGAAAACTTGTGACAACTATTCCCGGGAAAATACAACTGCTGTCTGGCGATGAGAAGCGAAAAAGAAAAAAAGCCCTAGATGGATCCATCCCGTGCATTTCTTTCAGGTAGCCTATATGTTCACAAACATGTGACTTTGGCTATTTAAGGTTGAGATTATTTATACGTTTAACGCCGCATTAATAGTTTGACCACCATCAACGTATCTGCCTGATTTGACACTAATGCAATTTATATCATATTATAATTTTAATTATTTTAATGTGCTTTGCATTGCGTTTTGAACCATGGTAAAGATTTCTGTAGGGTTGTCAATACCAGAAGAGGAGCTTTCCATGGATGCACATCCATGATCCGCTTTATTAGACAGTTTTCTAAAGAAAAGGATGCACGATTTATTAAAACTATCCAAAAATCATAATACAGCATTACATAATGCTATTCTTAAATCTACGCTTACACATGATAATACATATAAAAATGTAAACCCTCGCTCTGTCTTTGCATGTTTGATGTCCACATATTCTTGTTAAAGAAATTACAGTGGCATTTCTATCAAAAAAAGGTGGCCGAATATTATTATTTAACTAATAATATATTTAGGGGCCAAGCCCCGAAGGGGCTGTAGCCCCTATTGTAATTGTACGTTTTCCCTTTTATTATTATTATTCTTCCTCCCGAATGGGAGTCTATGGCAGCCCTATCAACGGAACATGAGAAAATGATGAAATTTGGCACAGTTGTAGAGATGCTCATGAACAGTGATTGGACCAAATTTGGAGTCTCTAGAACCAACTCTATAGCGCCACCACCAGTTCAAAATTTCAACATTCTAACGGTTTTAACATTTGAACTGTTTGTCATAGAAAAATTTAATTTAGTTCATCTGATTCGTCTCTTCATGCTGATGCTATTCAACTTCTTACATTAAGTCTCCACCCATTACAGTAGCGGCCATTTTGAAAAGTACAGTATTTGTTTTTTTCGCTTCTCCTCCTTCAAAATTTGTCCAATTTTGTCCAATCTTTGATCAGATTATCTTTGGACTGAGCCGCACAGAAATGACTGAACAGATTTTTTTTATTCATCTTTGTTCAAAGGTTATGATGTCACGAAGTTAACGAGGTCGACCCGAAATTAGTATAGAGGCTGTATCTCGGCCAAACTTTGAGCAATCGAAACAAAAATTGGTACGCTTCATCAGAACCATGGTCTGAGGGTCTATGCCAAACTTGGGAACAGCGCCACCTACAGGTCATGAGATATGAAAAATGGCTATTTTGGCCAATAACTTTTGAACAGTTTGTCAGAAAATCAAGATCTTGGTGTCTATGGATTCCTTGGATCATGCCGAATCCGACGATACCGATTCTGTCAATATTGGATGAATCACGTGTCCGCCATTTTGAATTTTGTCATAAATTGCGATATCTTTTAAACAATTTGACATATCTTCACAAAAATTGGTATGTATGACCTTTAGAAGGTCGTGAAGGTACCTGAGAAGTTTCAGCACAGCGCCACCTACTGTTCCACAGATGTAATGATTATTTCAAAAACGCTTATAACTTTTGAAAACACTTTCCAAAATGTGTATGCTTCATGTCATTTTATTCCCTGGCTTATGCCGATTCCGACAATGTATCATTTGTCATTTTCCTTAAATGTACCTGTCTGCCATATTGAAGTAAATGAAAAACAGTTTTTTCGCTACTCCTCCTACAAATTTTGGTCAATTTTGTCCAAAATCAGCTCAGATGATCTTTGGACCGAGCCGCACAGAAATGACTGAACAGATTTTTGATATTCACTACCATTTCCGAGATATTCATCTCTGAATGTGACCTTGCTTGTGTTTGTTGTCTTATGCTAGTTAGCTTAGCACAGTAATTGCTTAGCATGCTAAACTATTGCTATTCTTTCTAATGTGGTCTTCAGTCAACAGGTTAACCAAAACTTAGTTGGCATTAAATAACTTTGCATACTAATATGGTTAACATGCTATGAAGCTTTTTTTTTTGTGAACTCTTTCTCACACTGAAACCTCTGCTTAGCATACTGATGAACTTGCATGGCTGATTAGCTCAATGTGTTACGCCACGGATCCCGAATGCTCTGCATCGTGGGTTCGAAACTCAGTGTGACACATGCCCAGACCGCATGAGGTACTGTGGCAGGAAAAGATGCAGAACTTGTGTCTGTTCTAGGCATTCTGCCTAAAACTGGTCTAATCTGAAGCTATCACATGCAATTCCTTTATGTCCAAATTCGTAGTTATTCTTCTTCCCCCTGTATGGTAATCAATGAACCATAAGAAGGAAAATTATCAAATTTGGCATGCTTGTAGTGATAGTAATTAAAAGTAATTTGACCAACTTTGGAGTATCTAGGACTAAGTCTATAGCGCCACCACCAGTTCAAATATTCACTTTTGTAAAGGTTATAACTTTTGAACCCTTTGTTCCAGAAAAATGAATGTCAATACAACTGATTCCTCTCTTCATACTGATCACATTCAATATCTTACATTAAGTCTCCACCCAGTACAGTAGTGGCCATTTTGAAAAGTACAGTATTCAGTTTTTTCGCTACTCCTCCTTCAAAATTTGTCCAATTTTGTCCAAACTTTGATCAGGTGATCTTTGGTCTGAGCCGCACAGAAATGACTGAACAGATTTTTTTTATTCATCTTTGTTCAAAAGTTATGATGTCACGAAGTTAACGAGGTTGACCCAAAATTGCTATAGAGGCTGTATCTCGGCCAAACTTTGAGCAATCAAAACTAAAATTGGTACAATTGATCAAGACCATGAGCTGAGGTTCCATGCCAAATTTGGGAACAGCGCCACCTACAGGTCATGAGATATGAAAAATGGCTATTTTGGCCAATAACTTTTGAACAGTTTGTCAGAAAACTGTCTATGGATTCCCTGTGCCATGCCGAATCCGAGGATATCGAATTCGTCAACATCGGATGAACCACGTGTCCGCCATTTTGAATTTTGTCATAAATTGCAATAACTTTTAAACAATTTGACATATCATCACAAAATTTGGTACATATGACCATCAGAGTGTCCTGAAGGTACATGAGAAGTTTCAGCACAGCGCCACCTAGTGTTCCACAGATATAATGATTTTTGCAAAATTGCTTATAACTTTTGAAAACATTATCCAAAATTTGTCTGCTTTATGTCATTTTATTCCCTGGCTTATGCCGATTCCGACAATGTGTCATTTGTCATTTTCCTTAAATGTACCTGTCTGCCATATTGAATTAAATCAAAAACAGTTTTTTCGCTACTCCTCCCACAAATTTTGGTCAATTTTGTCCAAAATCAGCTCAGATGATCTTTGGACCGAGCCGCACAGAAATGACTGAACGGATTTTTGATATTCGCTACCATTCCCAAGATATTCATCTCTGAATGTGACCTTGCTTGTGTTTGTTGTCTTATACTAGTTAGCTTAGCACAGTAATTGCTTAGCATGCTAAACTATTGCTATTCTTTCTAATGTGGTCTTCAGTCAACAGGTTAACCAAAACTTAGTTGGCATTAAATAACTTTGCATACTAATATGGTTAACATGCTATGAAGCTTTTTTTTTTGTGAACTCTTTCTCACACTGAAACCTCTGCTTAGCATACTGATGAACTTGCATGGCTGATTAGCTCAATGTGTTACGCCACGGATCCCGAATGCTCTGCATCGTGGGTTCGAAACTCAGTGTGACACATGCCCAGACCGCATGAGGTACTGTGGCAGGAAAAGATGCAGAACTTGTGTCTGTTCTAGGCATTCTGCCTAAAACTGGTCTAATCTGAAGCTATCACATGCAATTCCTTTATGTCCAAATTCGTAGTTATTCTTCTTCCCCCTGTATGGTAATCAATGAACCATAAGAAGGAAAATTATCAAATTTGGCATGCTTGTAGTGATAGTAATTAAAAGTAATTTGACCAACTTTGGAGTATCTAGGACTAAGTCTATAGCGCCACCACCAGTTCAAATATTCACTTTTGTAAAGGTTATAACTTTTGAACCCTTTGTTCCAGAAAAATGAATGTCAATACAACTGATTCCTCTCTTCATACTGATCACATTCAATATCTTACATTAAGTCTCCACCCAGTACAGTAGTGGCCATTTTGAAAAGTACAGTATTCAGTTTTTTCGCTACTCCTCCTTCAAAATTTGTCCAATTTTGTCCAAACTTTGATCAGGTGATCTTTGGTCTGAGCCGCACAGAAATGACTGAACAGATTTTTTTATTCATCTTTGTTCAAAAGTTATGATGTCACGAAGTTAACGAGGTTGACCCAAAATTGCTATAGAGGCTGTATCTCGGCCAAACTTTGAGCAATCAAAACAAAAATTGGTACAATTGATCAAGACCATGAGCTGAGGTTCCATGCCAAATTTGGGAACAGCGCCACCTACAGGTCATGAGATATGAAAAATGGCTATTTTGGCCAATAACTTTTGAACAGTTTGTCAGAAAACTGTCTATGGATTCCCTGTGCCATGCCGAATCCGAGGATATCGAATTCGTCAACATCGTATGAACCACGTGTCCGCCATTTTGAATTTTGTCATAAATTGCAATAACTTTTAAACAATTTGACATATCATCACAAAATTTGGTACATATGACCATCAGAGTGTCCTGAAGGTACATGAGAAGTTTCAGCACAGCGCCACCTAGTGTTCCACAGATATAATGATTTTTGCAAAATTGCTTATAACTTTTGAAAACATTATCCAAAATTTGTCTGCTTTATGTCATTTTATTCCCTGGCTTATGCCGATTCCGACAATGTGTCATTTGTCATTTTCCTTAAATGTACCTGTCTGCCATATTGAATTAAATCAAAAACAGTTTTTTCGCTACTCCTCCCACAAATTTTGGTCAATTTTGTCCAAAATCAGCTCAGATGATCTTTGGACCGAGCCGCACAGAAATGACTGAACGGATTTTTGATATTCGCTACCATTCCCAAGATATTCATCTCTGAATGTGACCTTGCTTGTGTTTGTTGTCTTATACTAGTTAGCTTAGCACAGTAATTGCTTAGCATGCTAAACTATTGCTATTCTTTCTAATGTGGTCTTCAGTCAACAGGTTAACCAAAACTTAGTTGGCATTAAATAACTTTGCATACTAATATGGTTAACATGCTATGAAGCTTTTTTTTTGTGAACTCTTTCTCACACTGAAACCTCTGCTTAGCATACTGATGAACTTGCATGGCTGATTAGCTCAATGTGTTACGCCACGGATCCCGAATGCTCTGCATCGTGGGTTCGAAACTCAGTGTGACACATGCCCAGACCGCATGAGGTACTGTGGCAGGAAAAGATGCAGAACTTGTGTCTGTTCTAGGCATTCTGCCTAAAACTGGTCTAATCTGAAGCTATCACATGCAATTCCTTTATGTCCAAATTCGTAGTTATTCTTCTTCCCCCTGTATGGTAATCAATGAACCATAAGAAGGAAAATTATCAAATTTGGCATGCTTGTAGTGATAGTAATTAAAAGTAATTTGACCAACTTTGGAGTATCTAGGACTAAGTCTATAGCGCCACCACCAGTTCAAATATTCACTTTTGTAAAGGTTATAACTTTTGAACCCTTTGTTCCAGAAAAATGAATGTCAATACAACTGATTCCTCTCTTCATACTGATCACATTCAATATCTTACATTAAGACTCCACCCAGTACAGTAGTGGCCATTTTGAAAAGTACAGTATTCCATTTTTTCACTACTCCTCCTACAATTTTTGTCCAATTTTGTCCAAAATCAGCTCAGGTGATCTTTGGACCGAGCCGCACAGAAATGACTGAATGGATTTTTGATATTCGCTACCATTCCCA
This sequence comes from Megalobrama amblycephala, assembly GCF_018812025.1. Classification (NCBI taxonomy): domain Eukaryota; kingdom Metazoa; phylum Chordata; class Actinopteri; order Cypriniformes; family Xenocyprididae; genus Megalobrama; species Megalobrama amblycephala. The sequence continues at coordinate 10,188,206 of NC_063050.1, read as the reverse complement.
AGATATTCATCTCTGAATGTGACCTTGCTTGTGTTTGTTGTCTTATGCTAGTTAGCTTAGCATGCTAATTGCTTAGCATGCTAACCAGTTGTCATTCTCTTTAATGTGGCTCTTCAGCTATCAAGTTAACCATGAGCTTCATTAGCATTAAGTTAGCTTAGCATGCTAATATGGTTAGCATGCTAAGTAATGCTTTTTTGTAAATTCTTTCTTACACTAAAAGTTCTCTTCCACAGATTGTTGAATGTGCATCCTCAAGTAGCTCAATGTGTAAAGCCAGTTACCTGATGAGCTCTGCACCCCAAGATAGTGGGTTCGAATCCCAGGTGGAGCGGTTTTATGAAATAGTGTGTTTTGATTCCTTTACTGCCTCTTGGATTAGAAATAAATGCTTTTTGTTTCATGCTGTGTTCATTTTCATCTAAGCTTATGTACATTCTGAGTTCATTTTCGCCCGTAATTCTGAACCAGCTGTTTCATGTTTGTTCATTTTCTGCTGTTTTTCCTCTTCCTGCTCTGTATTGCGCTACAGCATGATGAGCTGCAGAATGATCTAAAGTAGTTATTAAATATAACATTCAGTGCAGTTTTATAAAAATTCTTCATTTTGAGTTCATTTTCACATGAACTAATGAACTTCGGCAGGTGTGCCAACATTCACCTGCACAGTGGTGCAATGAGATGAGAAATGGACACTGGACTCGGAGGTCGTGGGTTCGAATCCCGTGTGGGGTTCCTTTACACAATTGTGTGTAATGAGTCATTTTGATACCTTTTTTATCCAAATAAGCATTGTACTAATCTTTATTCCTCTTGAATGAGATACAAGTGTTTTTAGTTCATTCCCTGTTCATTCTCTGAACTTCTATTGATTTTCATTTCATTTCCACCTGTCCTTCTGAACCAGCTGTTTTGCATGTACATTCAATTTCTGCTGTTTTTGCTCTTCCTGCTCCGTATTGCGCTACTGCCCCTTCTGGGGCTTGGCCCCGAATTGCTGCTTGCAGCTATATTTTTAATTATGGTTGTTGGCTTTGATCGTGGATTTGATCGTGCTGTGCTGTGTAACTACAAAAATCAGCAGGCTTTTGGTGCCCTCTGCAGGCATTTATTATAATATATAATGTATTTATAACATTTCAGGGGGGAAAAACAACTCTTGATGTGTTTAAATATACAGATTAGCTTGTTTTGGTTAATTTAGAAGAAATCTACACATGCAAACAGACGGATGGTAGTACATCTAAATGTGGCATGTGCAACCAGGTTAAGTTAGGATTTAGGGTTAAGTTTTCTTTCCATTAGAGTAAAAGACATGGCAGCAAAAATGAACCAAAATCTTAAAATCGTCCCCTACATGAAAGAAGTATTACAATAACACCAAAAGAATTAAAACGATTTATTGATTTGTGCAAAATAAACAAATTATTAGTGAAACTACGTCCCTCTCCTTGGTGCAGTAATTTATTCTAAATATATAGCTACTTGAAAGTAGTTGCTGTTGCCTGCTCTTGTGATAAACACCTGAATACTAAAGAAGAACATGGTCTCTGTGTGAACTGATTATTTTGTAGAAATCTGTGGAGTATAAAACAATTGTGTGAGTGTAAGGGAATTAAAATAAATTGGTAAGGAAGTCAGAGTTGTCTTAATATATTTAAGGGTTTATTAATTTTTTAAATAAATAATTATGAGAAGTGCCTTTTTCCACTTGAGCCCCTGCCCCCCAAAATGTCTGTGCACGTCCCTGTATATATATATATATATATATATATATATATATATGTGTGTGTGTGTGTGTGTGTGTATGTTTTTGTACATAATTATCATGATATAGTAAATAATACTCCACTATAATTAGCTGTTCTTGCAGTATTATTTTTATTAGGTAATTATTCATTTACAGAATATCTGAATCTGTAGAATCTGGATACAATTTGACTTCCAAATGACATTTAAATTTTTACTATCATTCAACATATGTATTTGTCATAAGAATAACATTGTATACAACAATTAAGCTAATGTCAACTCGTGTTTGTAGGAAGCACAATTTTTTTAAGTAATTTCACCTGCGTTTCCTTCTGCAGTATCACTCCGAGCATGAGATTGAAAACCCGAAGTGGAGCTCGAAGGGCGGATTACATGACGCTTTGAGCGGGGAGGGGAATGTCTGTTGCTCCGCTCCACCAATACTATTCCGGTCCGGCTTTCAGCCTGTGTTTCGGTTAGTCACTCACGAGTTGCTTCTGTGGCTGCTTCTGTTGGAACTGTTTTCGTCGCCATCGTCGGAGGAGGAGGAATATGGACAAATTTCAAGTTGAAACGTAAGTTGCTATATTAAGGACTTGTTTACTGAAATGTTGTTGTTCCGATCAACAGCAAGATTGCGGCTGTATAATTTTGTTTAGTATTATAATTATTATATTAGTAATTTGACTAAATAGTTTGTTTTTCTCTAGCAAACTCTCAATGTAATGCTCTTTAATATTTGTTATGCTGTTATTCCGATGTATTTAAAGACAGAAAATTGTGGAATCGTACAACTAGAGCCTTATTTTTTCTGCATTTCATTTGAAACAGATCAATAGCCTACTGATACTAAAGGTTAAAAACACTAATAATGTAAATAAGCTCCAAAACACATAAAAAAAGCCCTTAAGTGATCACACACTTTTATATCAATTCATTAACTGTTTACTTCCATGTTTGCCCATTCATCTATAAAATGATCCCCAAATGACTTCAGTCACAGGTCATCACGGCACTCCTGTCAGTCATTAAGGGCCCCACCCACAAAAAGAGCCATAAAGTCTGTAATGTATTTGCTGTGTGTTCAGAATATTACAGCCTCTTGTTATGCTGATTAAGAAAGAAAGAAAGAAAGTGAAAACATATTAATAGCGAAATATGTAAATAAAAGCATCAAGAACATTAGTCATGAGGAAAGGCTAATATATTGTGTCTATCTTGTGGGTTTTCTTACTTACTGGAAGATTTTCATACACAGACTAGTTCAGAGCCGAGTTGAGCAGCCTTTATGAATGAATAGAATGAAGAGTAAAAACAGGATTGTGTTATTTTAATTCCCAATTACTTAGTCAAAAGAAATTTGATATTTTCACACTGACATTGAGGAGCATTTAATTAATTTAGGGTAAAAGTGTGGGCAATCCTCAGTTAGAACATTTATCATTTCCATGTTCACACAATTCAACATCACAAGCTTTGTGGCTGTCATGATGAGGTCTGAATTGAACCATCTTTGCCATTAAGAAAAACAGAATAGAGAGAAAATAAATAATTTCTATAAAAACTCGATAAAGTCACAACTACATTCAGGCTTTTAATCTTTTAATTATCAATTAATTTACCTGATCAGTTAACTACTGATAACCAAATAAATTGTTCTCACCGGAGACTCCTGTGTGTCATTTCTCTTTTTCATCCACATGATTCCCCTTTAAAGACAATGATTTGACACAGTTACAACCAATCAGAACTTATTTGATGTTTAATTCACTAGAGATACACCAATTGCAATTTTTTTGGCCATTTCCGATTTTTTGTAAGCCTGACCTGCCGATACCATTTTTTGCAGATTCAAATTTTCTTTCTAAGAACTATAATTGACAGCGTATACAAACAAAAATGTACTTTTCTTGAGAACAAATAATAAATTATAAATTATAAATTATAAATAAATAATAAATTATTACACATTGCAATTTCCCCCATACTGCACCAAGTTACAGGATCTGTCTGGCCATGTGGACACTGTAAGTTTCTGGAGTGACAACCGCATTTAAATGCGGGAGTGAATCCCCTAAATTATCATTACATCTGTGTATGGAACACGACTCGCTCTCGAAAATGCGATGATTGACAGCTTGGAAACCACAGCGACGTTCTGACATCTCTCGTGTTTGGTATCGTTATCGTGACCAAAGTAATATTAAAGTGACAAAACACTTGTTATTTTCAGCAATTTAACTAAACACACTAACACAGTCGAAGGAGGCATCGTGTTTTGTTTATGCTTGTACAGCCTGTTTCACACAGAGTGCCACAGTCTTTCTGTGCATGATCACTCATTATAAGCGTATCTGGGATTGTTGTTTAAGCTTGTCTCATAAAGCGAACGGGTTTATTGAGTTATTAAAGTATGAGCAGACATGAATCGTGATATTTTGGTCTTATTTTCAGCATAAAGCATTTGGATTTATTTCGGTTTATTATGGGCTTATTCTTGTTCGCTGATTTTTCTAGCAAGATCTGGCAACTCGAATGAGTCAAGACTCATGCTTTCCCTGTGATTGACCGCACATACAGAAGAGAGACACATCTCCGATTAACAACTAGTTGTTCAGTTCGGTTCGGTTCCGTACACACTGCATATTTCTGTTAATGCGGTTGTCACTACCTGTATTTTTCAGGAGTTAATGTGGTTGCAGAACGAGGTTGTCACACCTGTATTTTACTGTACTGTGTGTGTACAGAATGTGATTAAGCACTAAAAGGTGAACTAACAACCGAATTTAGCTGCAGTGTATATGTGGCCTCTGTGACTGGAAAGAGGTAGAAATAACAGTTAACTGAAAATGAGCTACTTCATAAAACAAAACAACTTTATAAATTGACCAAAGATCCTATGAATGGACAAAACTGAAGTGTACAATACTCTTCCCAATAATAGTGCAGTCAGTGGGTAATAATTAAATAACAAAGCACTTTTTCTTTGTTGCCAACTTATAGGCAAAATGCTATTACTTGAGCATTAATGGTAAGTTTTCTTCACAAACAGAACCATCTCTGCCTTGTCACCTAATAATCGATTTCTCCTTTCATCTATCACATTTCCAGCCAAGCCAAACAAGTGCTCACTTTTAATGCTGGTACATGGAGCAGAGAGGTAGGTTCGGGAAAGTGGAGCAAGTGCTGGGAAATGAACTTTGTTGATCCTCCAGTAGGCCAATGCTTTTCGCTTCTGTTGCTGGGCAACTTGGAGAGGTAACTCTGTACCTGGACAGACAAGGGACTAGCCAGAAATTGCTCCACTTCAGCATTCTCCTTCAGTATTTCATTATGTCCTGAAAATAGTAGACTACATGACCTTTATGCTGCAGGTGCTTCTTTGACAGGATCAGATACTGCAGACACTTCTCCAACAGGTTCATCAAGTGCATGGTGTGCCCCTCCAGAATAGCCAAAATTGCGTGTGTCACTTGGTCTTTAACTTCTGCTGAAAAGTAGCGTTTTTGTACCTTTTGCATAAATAAAGACAAGAAGGATCGGTCAAACGATTGTGGTTTTTGCAATGGCCACTCCATGATCTGTGTCTGCCCTTCTCTCCAAAAGCCATTTAAGTGCAGTGATGGCTGGAATGACGTCAGCGGCTGTTGCTGTCGAGGAGATCGTTTTCTTTGTGAGTTCCTCAAAAGTTGCAAGCAGGCTTATGCTGTCCTCAATAAGCCCCCACTGATGCATGTTGAGTGTGGCTGGCAGATCATGTTCAGCAGCGTATGCCCCCAAAGTGCGTCTCTGTGTAGCCCCACTAGTCCGCAAACCCAGGTCTGTCCGCATGGGAGGTGGGCGCTCTAACAAGGAGGCTAAAGGATCAGTCGCTAGAGCACCTCTGGAGTTCAGGGGAGTGAGGTTTAAACACACGGCTCTTACTAGCCTACATCTGTTACATCTGTTCTACCAGCTATTGCAGCATATAGGTTTTGCTATTCCATCTAATCAGAACATCTTGCTGCAGTTATTTAGTTGCCACCACTTCAGTGATGCTTCGCTGGGACAGCTCATTCACAACAAGCTGTAATGTATGTGCCATGCAGGGCAAACTTGCCGGGTTGCCTTCGTCAAGTCCTTTGCTTATGTTTCTTCCATTGTCTCGAAGCACAACATGAACCCTCTTTCTTGTCTAAACCCCACCGCTGCAACATCATGTCAAATGTTGTTGCTGTGTTGGCAGCAGTATGAAACCCTGACATTTCTTGACAGTGCAAAAGTAATTGTTGTCGCTGGAACTCTTTGTCCACCCAGGTAGCAGTCAGGCTCAACATTGACATTAAGCTTATGTTAGATGTCCAAATATCAGTTGTAAAATTGATATTATTAGTTTTGTTGTGCCGGGCTCTTTCGTGGTGGTTTCCCCACAGTTTACTTTAGTCTTACAAGTTTTACAAATTGCAAACTTTGTGTCTTCTATACTCACAGTGAAGAACGTCCACGGCAGCGACATGTTTACATGCGGCTGTGAACGTGAGCACAGCTGGGACGTCAACGTTGTGGCCGCGCTCATGCTCACAGCTGCATGTAGTAGGGGGATCGGCTCGGAATCGGAAAGACGTGAGACTGATCGGTCGATCACCGTGCAGAAAATCGGCTGATTCTGATCTCTGGCCGGTCGATCGGTGCATCTCTATAATTCACAGTTATGAGTAAAGAGATTTCTCTATGGGCCATTATTAATGTAATGAAATCAGGATTTACTGCAGTAATGATATGAGCTTCAGACTTCCTCATTTAATAATCAACTGAGTAGCTGTCAGTGTGGAAAGAGAGGATTGAAAACTGGAAATTTTGCGTTGACTCACGTTCATCATACCATCTCACACTCAATTCACAACCTTCTGACTCACACACACTATATAGTACCACAGTCATATATCTTACCAAATCAGCATCATAATGATCAATGCAGCTCCACAAACCACTCCAATGGACATATATAATATCACCAGAAGTCCTACAAAAGAGTAAAACATCTGAACTGATTCATTTGCTTCACTTTAGAAAGAGTAAAGTAAGTATATAAGCTGCTCTACCTTTAACAGTCACAGTTACAGCGTCTGATCTCTGAGATCCATGTTGATTGTGAGCCTGACAGTAGAAGCGTCCACTCTGTAGTGCACTGAAACTCTGTCCAGATCCAACAGCTGAGCTTTCATTCTCCTTAAACCAGCTGAAGTTCAGAGCAGGAGGGTTTGAATCACTGCTGCAGATCAGAGTCACTGAATCTCCTGCCCAAATCTGACCAGACTGAATGATGGAGACTGAGACATTCCTGGGAGGGTCTAAAACAGAGAAAAAATAAATCTTTGAATAATCTCATTCAAACACAATCTCCAGTTTTAAAAAAGAACAAATGAATCTGTACTCACACATGACATTGAGCTGAACAGCAGGAGAGATGTGATTGTGTCCATGTACAGCACAGCTATATCTGCCTGCATCCTCTCTTCTGACTGACTGCAGCAGGAGTTCATTGTTTCTGTCTCTTCTCTCAGTTAATGGCTGTGAGTTTCTGTACCAGATGAATGTTGCTCTGTCAGTCAGAGTGCAGCTGCTTTTACATGTCAGACGGACTGAATCTCCCTCTGTCACTCTCTCAGGAGACTCCACCTGAAGATCTGAACAACACACACAGTATATCTAGTGCTGCTGTCATACACAGATTATTATCTAACAGAAGATAAGTGAAACCTCATGAAAGTCACCTGTGACATTAAGAGTCACTCCTGGTTTACCCAGCCATTTTCCTTCATCAGTGAAGATCCATATCTTCTGTTTATTAGTGATGAATCTGAAATAGTACACGTGTGAATCCTTCAGTGTCACATGATTCAGTCTGATGGTGCAGTTCTGCTGTTTATCTCCCAGATACTGAAGCCTCTGACTGTATTCAGGGTCCTCAGACAGATCTGGAAACTCTCCATTATCTTTTACCAGTGTTTTTGTCCAGAAGACTTTCATGATCTGATGTCCAGTAGGGTATGTATAAGTGCAGTTCATTATCACTGATGAGTTCTTTAGTGCACAGATGTGTGAAGGACTGTAACTCACACCCCAGTCAGCACTAGAAACCTCTGAAACACAGAATTCATTCTGAACAATTTAGCAGCTGAATGTGCACAAAAATGTAGTATCCAATTTCTTGTGTTCTGAAGTGTTGCATTGACTCACCGTGAATCATGAGCAGAAAGATCAGAGGAAGAGGAGCAGCCATTCTTACTGTCTGACTACCAATACCTACAACAAATGTACAGAGGCTTGTTTTTAAATTTTAAGTCTTATTGTTTTTGTCTCCCTTTTATTTATTCTCGTATTTATTATCATGCCTCATTGCAGCATTAGATGTTTTAAATCGAATACACCATAGCGTTTCGCTACTAGGAGTAATCAGGCTGGTTCTTTCTCATTCTGAGTCTTTATTAAAGACCCCCCCCCCCCCCCCTTAAAACCCCACCCCTTAAAGTTAACAAGGGACTAACAGCTAGAACTAGGGCTGGGCGATGTATCGAATGCTTTTGTCACGCGCATTTCTTCAGTAAAGCCGGTTCCCTGATTACCACAAAATCGCCATCACCTGCTTTCAAATGGAGCGGCATTTAATAGAAAGAGTCGATATGTATCGCCGTCGATATTGAACGCGATATTGCGTGGCTTATCAGTGATCTACGGCTCTGTCTATTAAATGCCGCTCCATTTGAAAGCAGGTGATGGCGATTTAGCGGTAATCAGGGAACCGGCTTTACTGAAGAAATGCGCGTGACAAAAGCATTCGATACATCGCCCAGCCCTAGCTAGAACCACTTCTTATTAAATGAACACTGTTGAACATCATCACATTAACTAGTGTCTTCCAGCATTTGTAATGACATTACACTGCCCTCCTTCCCCTTAATAAGAAGAACCCTCATCCACAAGGGGGCAAACAAGGTCTTTTTTTTTTCACGGAAACCTGGCTGAACGACGCCATTCCGGACAGCGTGGTAAGTCTGCTGGGCTTTCAGCTGTTTAGATCAGATCGCGATGCAGAATCAACGGGGAAATCATGCGGTGGTGGGACGTGCTTTTACATCAACGAAAGGTGGTGTTCAGATGTAACTGTGTTAAAGAAGATGTGCCGTCCCGATCTTGAAACACTCTTCATTGACTGCAAACCGTTCTATTTGCCGCGGGAGTTTTGCTCGTTCATTCTGGTGAGCGTCTACATTCCTCCGCAAGCGCACGTGACCTCGGCTTTACAGATACTCGCTGATATGATCACAGAGAGTGAGCAACAACACCCTGACTCTGTTCTAATCATTCTCGGGGACTTTAATAAAACGATTCTCTCACATGAACTTTCAAAATACAGACAGCATGTTACTTGTCCCACCAGAGACAGTAATACACTGGATCACTGTTACACAGCAATAAAGGATGCATATCACTCTGTCCCACGGGCAGCTTTGGGGCTCTCTGGTCACTGTTTAGTTCATCTCATACCGACCTACAGGCAGAAACTGAAATCAGCTTAACCTGTAACAAAGACTGTAAAGAGATGGACCACTGAAACAGAGCAGGCTTTACAGGTTGGAATTATTCTGATAAGCTTCAGAATCAGTTCTCTTCTAATGACACGGCTTCAGTGTGGAAATGTCTGAAAGTCATCACCAATTACAAGACACCATCCCCCAGCTCTGTGGAGAGTCAACAACTGGCAGACGATCTGAACAAGTTTTATTGCAGGTTTGAAAAAACACCATTCACACCTCCAACAACCCCCCTCTCCCCCACTCCTCCACTTCAGTTCAGTGAAGATGATGCGCGCCAGGTCTTCAGAAAGAACAAGAGAAGAAAGGCACCAGGCCCAGACAGCGTTTCACCAGCCTGTCTGAAAACCTGTGCTGACCAGCTGGCCCCCATCTTCACACAGATCTTCAACAGATCACTGGAGCTGTGCGAAGTCCCATCATGCTTCAAACGCTCCACCATCATCCCCATCCCAAAGAAACCCAAAATGACTGGTCTTAATGACTACAGACCTGTGGCTCTAACGTCTGTGGCCATGAAATCATTTGTAAGACTGGTTTTGGCTTATCTGAAGGACATCACTGGACCCATACTGGACCCCCTGTAGTTTGCTTATCGAGCAAACAGATCTGTGAATGATGCAGTCAATATGGGACTGCATTATGTTCTGCAGCATCTGGACAGACCAGGGACTTATGTGAGGATCCTGTTTGTGGAATTCAGCTCTGCTTTTAACACCATCATCCCATCACTCCTCCAGCCTAAATTAACTCAGCTCTCTGTGCCCACCTCTGTCTGTCAGTGGATCACCAGCTTCCTGATGGACAGGCAGCAGCTAGTGAGGCTGGGAAGATTCTCATCCAACACTCGCACCATCAGCATCGGCGCCCCTCAGGGCTGTGTTCTCTCCCCACTGCTCTTCTCCCTCTACACCAACGACTGCACCTCTAAAGACCCTCTGTCAAGCTCCTGAAGGACTTCAGGAGAAACCCCCCTGCTCTCCCCCCACTCACCATCATGAACAGCACTGTGACTGCAGTGGAGTCATTCAGGTTCCTGGGCACCACAATCTCCCATGACTTGAAGTGGGACAACCACATTGTCCATTGTGAAAAAAGCCCAGCAGAGGTTGTACTTCCTTTGCCAGCTGAGGAAGTTCAACCTGCCACAGGAGCTACTGACACAGTTTTACTCTGCCATCATTGAATCCATCCTTTGCACTTCTATATCTGTCTGGTTCAGCTCAGCTACCAATTCTGACCTCAGAAGACTATGTTGGATAGTCCGGTCTGCTGAGCGAATCATCGATACAACCCTTGCCCACTCTCCAAGAACTGTCCTTATCCAGAGTGAGAAAAAGGGCAAAGAAAATCACTCTGGACCCCTCACATCCAGCACACTCCCTCTTTGTACTGTTGCCATCTGGTCGACGCTACAGAGCCCTGAACACCAGAACGACCAGACACAAGAACAGGCAATCCATCTCATGAACACTTGACAAACATGGAACACACAACACTATTATACATTTACTTAATAACACATACTTATTTATATTTCAAATTTGCACACATCATAACTGTACATACAAATTGTCTATATTATATATTGTTTTTTGCACTTTGTCTATCTTATATAATTGTATATTATTATTCTATTCTTTTTTTTATTATCTGTGTCTTGTCTTGTCACTGTTACTCTGTTGCACTGTGAAGCTTCTGTCACTAAAACAAATTCCTAGTATGTGTAAACATACCTGGCAATAAAGCTCTTTTTGATTCTGATTTCTGAGGTGCCCGGGCTGATGCCTCTGCCTCTTTGGCCGCATATCAGGCTGAATGTCTGTACTTGCAAGGGGATGGGGGGTTGGGGCATGGGAAACAGTGAAGGGAAATGGCTGAATGTGGTGTGCTGAGGGCAGGGGACTCAAGAACAACTGGGGTGTGGGGCACAGGCATAGGGTCAGTGTTGTTTTGTGAGGCAAGGGGGTTGGACTTTCTCTTTTAAAAAGAGACTGTCAGGTTACCTCTCTACGGGACCAGCATGTCTATGCAGGGCTACCTTCCTGCCTCTAGGCGGCATCTGCACCTTATACACTACCTCTCCCACCCCTCTAGAAACAAGCAGGGGCCCACTCAGTGGCAGTCAAGCTTTGGGGAGCTCTTTTCTTTTTTTGGGCTGTACACCCATACTGACTCACCAGCCTTAAAGTTCCTTCCCTTGCTTCTAACATCATAGTTCCTCTTTTGTCTCAAGCCAGCCTTTTCCAATTGATCCCTAGCAAACACATGGGTTGTTTCCATCCAACCCTGCAATCACCTTGCATACTCTAGTTCACCTGGTACAGCCGGCTTGTCTGGAGGCTCATGACTCCGAAGCTCATGCTCTAACATAAGCAAAGTGGGGGTGTACAGTGTGGAGTCCTGTTCTGCAGATCTGTAGGCCATGAGAATGAAAAGGAGGTGAGTGCCCCAATCCCACTGATGGCCACAAACAGCTTGGGTTCAAAATTCTTCCCCTGATAACTATGGATGACCTCTGCCATATCAAACCTGCTCTACATCCACTCCACCAGTGCATTAGACACCGTCTCTGCTTCCTGGTTTGGTATTGCATAGGCCTCAGGCCACTTTCTAAAATAGTCTATAGCAGTGAGAAGCTGCTGAAGCCCACTGGGTCTCTGAGGGCTCAACTATACCCGCCTGCAGCATCTCCTGCTGCTCCTTATCCACAGCTTCCCGTCGGGCCAGTGAATATGACGTGGCCTAACTTTCATCTGGTGGGCATCTCCTGTGTCAGTAACATGCTGCACTAAGTGGTTACGCCCACTTCATTCTCCATGAGAGCAAAAATGTCCTTAAAGTCCTCAGACTTCAGCACTTTTTGTTGTTCATGTAAGCCATCACATTTTTTGGACCAAATGTCTCTCAAGGCCGGGGTCCATTGGTTGATTATTTGCAGGATTGTTCATTTGCACCAAACGTCCATCAGGGAGGGTAAGTGAGTCTCTATATAGGTCCAGCACACAGCCAACGGCCCTCAAGAAATCTAGCCCCAGAATGCAGGGGTCCTGCACTTCAGCCACCCACGCCTGGAATGACACGGACAGACACCCTATGTCAAACAGGAAGAGACCTTTCCCTTTTATTGGCGCAAAGTCACTAGTCACAGTTTTCAGATGAGCAGATGTTGATTTCAAAGCTGTCCCCACTGGAACAAGATCAGGATGAACCAGGGTTGCATTCAATCCACTGTCAACAAGGGCTGTGCAAGTGACTCCTGCCACTATAATGGATATGTGGCAGAAATTTCCAACATAAGACCAGCCCACTACCAAAACACTCTCTGTAGGTCGCAGTCTAACCCCTTCCTCCACCCGCTGCCCCTCGTCCTTAGCCAGGGGGAGGTATGGGAAAAAGTATTATGGGCCTGTGTCCCCCAGTCTACATGGGCCCCTGGGCCTTTCCCTACATTTGGCTGATCCTGAGGCACTGTCTGATCAGATGGCTTGGCTGGCCACAGCCCCAGCAAACTGAAGGTAGGCAGCATAGGCGGGGCTCTGAGGCAGAGCGGCCCAGGTGCAGCATCGCAGCATTTATATAATAATCCATCCACGCGAGTGCCCTGGGGCACAGCTTGACTGCCACTGGGTGGACGCCTGCTTGGTTCTAGAGGGGTGGGAGAGGTAGTGTATAAGCTACATCATAAGCGCCACTCTCTTGTGAATGCACAGGAATTAGCGGAAGCTAGAGATTACAGTTTATAAAGTTTTAAATATGGATATTTTTCTTACACAAACACATCACTTCACTTCAGAAGGCCTTTATTAACCCCCCGGTGTTGGTTGGACTTCTTTTAGAATGGATGGGTGCAATTTTTTGGACTTCAAATTTTGGGCAACCATCCACCATCCCACTCCCATTATAAAGCATGGATTAGCCTGGACATTATTTAATATAACTCTGATTGTATTCCTCTGAGAGAAGAATGTCATATACACCTAGGATGGCTTGAGGGTGAGTAAATCTTGGGGTAATTTTCATTTTTGGGTGAACTATCCCTTTAATTAATAAAAAAAAAACTGCAGGGTTACTGTTTTGGCCCTAACTCACACCGTACATAAAAGAAAAAGAGGAAAAAATGCATTGCTGCTCGCATTCTTGAAATCACTCTGCACTCTCTAGCCCCCTGACCCCTCTTAACCCCTAAAGTGAACAAGGAACTAACAACTAGAACCACTTATTAAATGAACACTGTTGAAGTTCATCACATTACCTAGTGTCTTCCAGCATTTGTAATGACATTACACTACTATATGTGTCATACCATTCTTGGACATACAGATAAAGACATTAGCTCAACTACACATAAGCCCATTATATCTTGACTATTGCTGTGCATGCACATTTGCTAGTGTGTGGTTCAACTAATGTAGCATCAGTGACCTTATCTTCCTCTTTCTTGTCTTTCTTGAAAATTGAGCTCCATCCGCTTTGAGATTAAACAGAGAACAAACCAAAAGAGAAATAAGCTCTAGTTATTTGCTTAATGCACACAGAAATCAATAAAATACGTTATTTTATCCATGAAAATGACAGCAACAGTCATTTTTGCACTGCATGAGTGTGGAAATGTCCAACGTCTTTCCCTGCCCCGTTTTGATTGACAGCAACCTTCATTATATAATCAGCCTTTATTATATAGTTATCTATTGTGTAAAAGATTAAAGTGGATTTTTTATCAAGGTGTTTGTGAACAACATACAAAACACTGCAAGAGAAAACATATTTGTGCTAATGGAATTTTGATTTTAAACCATATAATTACTGAGACACAGCCCTGTGACAACTAGCCCCAACCAATCTCCCATAAATCCCCCACACTTAAGATATTTGACAGAACGGTTATAAAATCAAGATCTTACCTGTTTCACCAACACTCACGACCAGTGCCAGCACAAGAAATGACCAGGGTGGAATCAGTATGGGCGTTTTCACACTAAATGACACGTGATTAACACATTTTAATATGAACTTATGCCACCTCAACTATAGTGCTGATGGCAGAAGAAGAGTTTTAGCTGATGACATTAGACTAAAGGCAGAAAAGTGATCCGGATGGGAACTGCTGGATCTGGTATTGTAAAACACTGGAAGGTATTGCAGTGGCAGTGACGTCAAAAATATATTTTATCACCAGTGTAACCGATGGCTTGCGATGCCAAGCGTGATGCACGGCCAGCAACACCAGTTGTGAAACACTTTCTGCGGTTTCTCTGGATCTTTTTATTCCTCTCCTCTCCTAATACAAAACACAAACAAGCAGCCTCCTTCATGAACTGCCCTTAAAGGGTTAGTTCACCAAAAAATTAAATTTCTGTCATTTATTACTCACCCTCATGCCGTTCTACACCCGTAAGACCTTCGTTAATCTTCGGAACACAAATTAAGATATTTTTGTTGAAATCCGATGGCTCCGTGAGGCCTGCATAGGGAGCAATGACATTTCCTCTCTCAAGATCCATAAAGGTACTAAAACCATATTTAAATCAGTTCATGTGAGTACAGTGGTTCAATATGAATATTATAAAGCGATGAGAATATTTTTGCTGCGCCAAAAAACCAAACAAAATAACGACTTATATAGTGATGGCCGATTTCAAAACACTGCTTCAGGAAGCTTCGGAGCATTATGAATCAGCATATCAAATCAGCTGTTCGGTGCGCCAAAGTCACATGATTTCAGCAGTTTGGCGCTTTGACACGTGATCCGAATCATCTTAATTTGTGTTCCGAAGAGTAACAAAGGTCTTATGGGTGTGGAATGGCATGAGGGTGAGTAATAAATGACAGAATTTTCATTTTTGGGTGAACTAACCCTTTAACATTCTCTCTTCTGTTCAGTTACAATGCAAAAAGGACAAATAGGAGCATGAAACATACATTGAGTAAAGAAAATTTACATTAAACAAAGAAAATGATAAACAAAAAACACCCTTGATATGAAAATAATAAGCACCCTCTTTAAGTGAATTGCCCTTAACATTCTCTATAAAATACTAATACTCTATAAAATGCTCTCACCTACACACATTCAGAAGAAGACAAAAATAAAACTCAAAAAGGGCAAAATGACAAAAATAACCACACAGTAAAGCAAACTGACACCATACACATACTTTGGGATAAAAACAGACATAAAAGCAACAATTACAACAAAGATCAAGCAGGATAATCAGAAACCAAATGAAACATACCACTTCCATTAGGGCTGGATGATATGACCTAAAATCGAAATCTAGATTAATTGAACATTTTACCTTGACTGCAATAAATGAGTGATAGTTCTTTTTTTGTGCCCTCATAATTCACTGACAAGGTTTGTACTGTAAATATGCTTGACTATTAAAGGTGGGATATTTTTTCCTAATGAAAGAGTGCTCTGACATAACAGCTCACAGTTATTTCATCTATGGCTCGTAACATTTCTTAGATTTCTGCTCGTTGTAAATCAGATACAGATACATTAGCACAGTATCAGTACATTTATTTGAATGCATTAATGAGAGTGATTGCATGTGTAAATTAAACATACCATCTCTGTATTAATTGTAAAGCTGTGAGTTGTAAGTAATTACTTCAAAAGTAGAAAAATACATGCAATATATTTTGAGTTTCTAAGCTACTTTAGTGATAAATCACAGAAAAACACAACAAGTTTCTGTGCTCCTCTCTGTGCGCACAAGCTTCACGTGATTTGCAGCTACTGTCTGTATGAGTATTTGTGTGCCACAATGCATCAGCGCAGTAGCTCAATATAATGATACACAATGGTCTAAAATCGCTTTAATGTCCAAACTTGCAAGCTTTAAAACATACAATTAACAAAGATTAGTGAAGACGCAAGTGCAAGTGATCTCCCTTTGGGGCTCGTCTGCTGTCTGAGTGTTGACTTGGCATTTGAGTTCGCCTCCGTGTTGCTTCCATGCCGCTGACTGGACGGGACAGAGTCACGTGACTACACAAGTGGTAGTATGTTTTCAATGGGAAAGTATCAACAGGATTAAAAAACCAAATAACCATCCTGGGAAAATTACATCGGTTGAGGTTCTGAATTTCATCACATGTTTCTGTGTTCATCACAGAAACATGTAACCATCACTAGATTTAAATAAAAACATATTTTGACTGATTTATAAGCCGTTTAAAATAGTGGGGACCAGTCAATGTCCTCACTAGGGGGTTGTGAAAGTATTCCACAAAATAAGTGAGGACATTTGGTCCTCACAAGTATAGTCAAAACAAGTACAGTGAGGGATATCTGTTGCTATGGTAACAGTGTTTGAAAAATATTAAAAATGTTTTTACAGGTCTACATTCGTTATGTCTTGACATTATTCTAATGAAGTTTGAAGCAAATTGGGTGAAAATTAGAGGGTGATCTTAAAGCATTTTGAAAGTAACACACTTCCTGCTGCCAGTTGGTGGCGCTATAACTTTGTCCACAATAATCTGTGGACTAAATGTGCACAGAGCGCCCTCTGGCTGCAAGTATGAATTGAAAACACAGTGTCCAGGGCTCATAGTGATGACAGTAAATATTGAATAATTACTCCTCTGTATAGAAAACTGACATAAACATATGAGAATCCATCAATATTTCTCCAAATGTGCATGCTTTTAAGCTAAAAGTCTATATGAAATGCCATAGAGGTAACATAATTGTTCAGACACTTTGCATCATAGAAATACATTATATTTTAAAGTATATAATAGAATACCATTATTTTAAATTGTAATAATATTTCACAGTATTGATGTTTTTTCTGTATGTTTGATTTACACCATGATGAGCTTTGAGACATCAGAGATCACAGGTTTTTTTTCACAGCTTACCTGTCTGAAAGAGCTCATTATTATGCAGGTCATTAGAGCTCTTTATGCGATTCTTTTGTCTTCTCAGGTGAGAATCACCCATTATTCATGATGATTCACGCCTCCACGCATACTGTGTTTCCTGACAAAAAGTGCCTTACAAAAACTAAATCAATATATTGAGTAGGAAGGATAATTTTTACATAATTTTGAAGCAAAAACTCTAGTCTATAATCTCCAATACCCAGAAGTCTTGTGAACACAGATTTAATATTATTTTTTTGGCCTTATTTCAGTGACTTAATATTTTTGTTTTTTCAATAACCACGCATAAACGTTATTCCTTCAAAAATACAAACATGTACATACATGTTCCTCACATATTATGGTAGCCTAGTTTGTGCTGAATACAGTGTAATGACACTTTTGTCATTTATATGTTTATGAACAACTGAAAAAAGCACAAATGTCAGGGCATGTCAAAACTTCTCCAGGCCCCAAATCAGCCTCAGACTCCAGAGGGTTAAATACAAGCAAGCACGTTTGTAGTACATTCTTATTTTTTGTGCTAAACAAAATTGTAAAAGTTATACACTATAAATACACTGATTAAAAGTATATTTCTACTTCAGAAGTACTTCAGTGCAGTTAAAAAGTATACTAAATACCACTAATACTTAAATTGATTTTAGTGCATTGAAATAAAGTATACTACTGCAAAAATATACAGAGGAGTTTTATTGTATTTCTTAAAGAGTGTGCTTTGAATGCTTTAAAAAATAGGTCAGTTGGAGTAGACTTTTTAAATAGTAATCCTAAATATAAATATAGCTGCGAGCAGCGATGGCGGGCCCTTGTACAATGAAGACACAGCCGAAGTTTCATCAAAATCAATTAATATATGCAGAAGTTAAAACACTTTAACACTTAAAACCCTTTACTTGCTATAAATTTGTTGCCTCACCACGGCCAAACCGTTTGAGATATCCAAAATCCATTTGCTATTAAACAACTTCAATGTGTTAGCACCAAGTTAAAAAAGTTTGGTGTAAATTGTATAAACCCTGTAGGAGCAGTAGTATAAAATTCATAGTCTGTTTTTTAAAAAAAAAATTAACATTCAAACCAAAATAGCTGACTTCCTGTTGGTTGGAGCTAATGAATGCAAATTAGAAAATTGTCCGGCATGATGAGAACAATATGTGTACCGATTTTGGTGACTGTAGGAAAAAACGAACCCCCCCACTTTTGTCAAAAGGTGGCGCTACCACCACACCCATTTCTATGGCTTTGTTCATGTCTACTGGTTGACAATATTGATGTGTGTGTCAAGTTTCATGCAATTTGAAGCATGTTAAGAGCCTCAAAAACATTCCAGAATATGATTAAAGTTTGATGTGTTGCCATGGCAACAATATTTAAAATATCAAAAATCCTGTCACAGGTCTACATCTGCTGTGTATTGACATTACACTGATGAAGTTTGAAGCAAATCAAGTAAAAATAACAGAGTGAACTCAATGCATTTTGAAAGTGACACACTTCTTGCTGCCAGTTGGTGGCACTATAACTTTGACTCACAATAGTCACATCCATGTGATCGGGCTCCTACAACGAACACACAGCTGAAGTTTCATTAACATCAATCAATGTATGGAGACATTATAACACATTTCCTGTTTCCCTTTTCTCGCCATAAATTCGTTGCCTCGCCATGGCCAAACCGTTCGAGATATCAAAAATCCCCTGCCATGCCCGGGTACCAGCCTCTGCGGCGTCCTAATGGCCGCAGATTCCAATGTGTGTGCCAATTTTCAAGAGTTTTTGAGCATGTTAAGGCCCCCAAAAAGCCCCGGAAGACGAAAAAAATAAAATAAAAAATAAAAAAATAAATATAGCTGCGAGCAGCGATGACGGGCCAAAGCCCGGTGGCTTCAGGTCAACTGTACACGGCGGGCAATGGGCATTTAAAACAGTTAAACATAAAAGGACTATGTCAATTTCACACCACATTTAGTGCAGTGGCTGATGCTCCTATGATGACAAACCACAAAAGCCACATGCATGAGATCGTTTAAATTGAGATGACTTTCACGTCACAGAATGTTATGTCAATTTCAAATGAGTGCAGAATATCACCATAATCTGAAATGTCTGGGTTTTTTTCTCATGGCGAGTTTAGACTGCATGATTTTAGCCTCGATTTTGACTCGCCGGCAGGTTTTGTGAAATCGCAGACAAATGCCCGAAATCACAGGCAAATCGGTGCTCGTTCACGTGAGTGACAATCAAGCAGTGTGAATGAGCAAAGACGCGATCTGAGAGAATCGCTGACGAGTCGCCGACGCCCGTGAGATATTTGGCATGCTAAATATCTGGACCTGTCGGCGATTCAAAATCCTGCTGTGTGAAAAGTGTTCTGACTGAAAACTACATCAGCAATGACTGACAGCCAATGAGAGAGCAAGATACAGAGCAGCGGGGAGTTCGGGGAGGAGTTATAGACCACAATATCAGCAAGCATGGCTTTGTACTCATAAACATTACAATTCTATCAAACAGAACCAAAGCACAAACATTTGCTTGACCATCTGCAACAGCAGCACATTGAAAAGTTATGTATTTACCTCCAACTCTCATTGCAGAACACACAATCCACAGTCTCCCCAACCATTTCCTCCTCCATATTCTTCTTTTCTTTTTCTTGTTTTCGCTGCAAATCAGCACACAGGCAATTCGTATTGCAAGCTTCTTGCGGGCTACCGTTTTTAATAATAAACCCAGTCTCACGTGAGAACTCCGGTCTTGCATTGTTTCCTTGTCACATCTCGCGTGTGTTTGGTTGTGAAACATAGTTTGCGTGTCAGACAGAGTTGTCTGCGATTCTTCCTATTGTAAAGTCATGCAGTGAAACCTTCTGTCGCCGATACATTGTGCAGTTTGAACACAGCAGCGACTGAATGCTGGCCAAGATAGTCATGCAGTGTGAAAAGAACAGTGACCCGACTACTTTGAAAATCGTGCAGTCTGAACTCAGCTTCCGACAACCCCATAAAAATTCTAGACCAAATTACATAATGTTATTTGTGCAAATTCCACGGTGCTCTGAAAAAACTAATCCAGCCTTAATGCGAATGTCTGTGATTGCTGATGCTTGTATAAATCTCACACTTCTCTTCATGTGTTTTTTTACCTCCCTGAGCTGTTGTTTGTTCACCAATCTTATGCACCAAAAGCATGCTTTCATTTAATTTTAATATGTGTGGTATAAGATAAAAAAATAAAATGAAAAAATTAATAAATAGAGCCAAATCACAGAACCTGCAAATACAATTTTAATGTCAGTCTCAGGTAATAGTAAGGTACATGTCTAGATTTTTCTGCTCACTTATGCAAGTTTATTTTAAACAGCCACTTTTATAATCATGTGATATTTTACTGAAACGGGTTTTTAATACATTTGAATTATATCAATAAATAATTAATTTAAAAATTCTAACTGTAATTGTAAAAAATAACTGTAACTCAAACGTTTAGAAAAAATTAAGACTGTAATGCACACATACACATAACACAGGGAGAGAGATATACACAGACAGTGACACTGACAGAGACCCACACACAGACACCCCCCAAACAACCCCGCCCCCCACACACACACACACCCGAATGAACCTGAGGTAGTATGGGGGAGGAGAGAGAGAGAGAGAGAGAGAGAGAGAGAGAGAGAGACTGAGAAGATCATTTTAAACAAACAAACAAAAAACATCTAAATTGTGACATAAAGTAGTCTTTAATACATTTTTAAATATACCTGCAACAATTGATGTAGTGCTTGATTTATACAACACTGTTTAAAAATAGGTATATGCTGCCCTCTAGTTGTTACTCTATGTATGACATTAATCCATTTTTCAATCAATTATAATTAATCTGCCTATTTTTAACTTACACATGCTTTTTGAATTGGAAAAAAAATAATAAAATGTGTTTATTTCAAACATTTGTATTATTCTATATACACATTAATTGTGTACAGTGTTTTTTTATAGAAAATATGAGTCATTCTGTTTCCTTTTTTGACATTACTTCAATATATCACCATGGCAACACAGTTCGAGATATCCATTATCCATTCTCAATTTAACATCTTCAATGTCTTAGCACCATGGTAAAAAATGTTTGGTCTGAATTAAATAAACCCCCTAGAAGTAGTTAATTAAAATTCAGAGCCTGTTTATTCAAAAAAAAATCCACATTCAAACCAAAATATCTGACTTCCTGTTGGTCAGAGCTAATGACTGTAAATTAGAAAGTTGTCCAGCTTAATAAGAACAATAAGTGTACCGAGTTTGGTGACTGTAGGTTAAACTAACCCCCCCACTTTTGTCAAAAGGTGGCGCTGTAGAGCCCCTGCTCCTCGCCCGTTTCTAAGGCTTTGCCCATACCTACTGTATGACAATATTGATGTGTGTGTCGAGTTTCATCCAAATTTGAAGCATGTTAAGAGCCTCAAATATGCCCAAGAATATTATAAAAGTTTGACGTGTTGCCATGGCAACAATATTTAAGATATGACAAATACATTAACAGGTCTAAATCTGCCATGTTTTGACACTATTGTGATGAAGTTTGAAACAAATCGGGTAAAAATAAGAAGGTGATCTCAAAGCATTTTAAAAGTGATACACTTCTTGCTGCCAGTTGGTGGCAGTATAACTTTGACTCACAATAGTCACATCCATGTGATCGGACTACTACAACCAACACACTTGTGAAGTTTCATATAGATCAATCAATGTATGCAGAATTTATAACACACTTCCTGTTTCCCTTTTCAACGTCTTGTCTTCATGCTGACCAAGTTTGGTGGTGATCGGATTAATTGCTTAGGAGTATCAAATTCCAGAGCATGCATTTTTCAAACAACCCATAATAGCTGACTTCCTGTTGAGGTGACGTATAACTTAGAGCATGAAAGTTGTTCGGCCCGATGAGGTCTGTTTGATTATATAGACCATGATTTCGGACCCCGTTCAAGGGGGCGCTGTCAAGCCCCCCTGCCACGCCCGGGTACCAGCTTCTGCCCGGCCCTGATGGCCGCGGATTCTGACCTGTGTGCAGAATTTCAGAGTTTGAGCATGTTAAGGGCCCCAAAATCCCCAAAAACTTAGAAAAAAAATATATATAATAATCCTAAAGAAAACAATAGGGCCTTCAGCCATTTGGCTTTGGCCCTAATAATCCTTAGCAGATCAAGAGGGCCCTTCGCTCCATTAGTGGCTTGGGCCCTAATTATATTTGATTTGATTAAATTATATTACTAATGTAGTTATAAGTACATTTTCCCAACTGTACTTTCAATATTATTTCTGTTTTTTGTCCATCCATTGAAAGTCTAGACAATCAAAAAATTTCTTCTGAAGAGATCACTTTATATTATGCTTTTAAGCTTTTATTCATATATAAATAATGATCAATTACAATTACAATTATCTCACAAATATTTGCTAACACAATGTATTTGTTTTTTTCAGTGGGGTAATTTTGTTGCAATAACTCACACACACAGCACAAGGAAGCTTGATTTCAAATGGTAAATTGAATTTAAAAGACGTAAACAGTATTAAATAAGAACAAATAAACAAATGACTAAGAATAGCACAAATAAATTCAATTGAATAAAGACACAAATGAAATATTTATTTTTCAGGTATAGGTTTAACAGTATTCAGGTAATAAACTGAAAAAAGAAAGTAATTAAATTTAAAATAACATTGGATAATCTTCATTGTTAAAATGACATACAGATTAATCAATTAAAACTACATAAGTTAATCAGTCAAGAGCAGTAAGTGATTTTCTCTTTGTCTTTTTTTGTTTGATTAACATGATCCTCAAATTACTTCAGTCACGTGTCATCACATCACTCCTGTCAATCATTCAGGGCTCCGCCCACAAAGAGATGCATAAAGGCTGTAATATATTTGTGTGTTCAAAACATTACAGTCTCTTGTTGTTCTGCTGATTAAAGAAAGAAATAAAGAAAGAAAGAAAGTGAAAACATTAATAATGATGTTTAAACAAAAGCATCAAGAACATCAGTCATGATGAAAGAATAATAGTTTTTCTCTGTCTTGTAGGTATTTTTACTTACTGGAAGATTTTCATACACAGATGAGTTCAGTTCGGGTTTACAATCATCAAGTTGATCAGCCTTTATGAATGAAGAGACAAAGTAAAAACAGGACTGTGTTATTTAAATTTCCATATGCTTAATCAAAAGACATTTGATATTTTCACACTGACATTGAGGAGCGTTTCATTCTGTTTGAGTAAAAGTGTAGGAAATCCTCAGTTAAAACATTTACCGTTACATTCTCATACACAGGATTACTCAATTCAACATCACAAGCTTTGTGTCTGTCATGATGAGGTCTGGAATCAACCATCTGTGCCATTAAAAAAAAAAAAAAAAACACTATATAAAAAAAACTCATTAAATAAAGACACAACTACATTTAAAGTTTAACTTTTAGTTACAAAATAATGTACCTGATCAGTAAACTACTGATAACCAAATACATTTTTTTCTCACCTGAGACTCCTGTGTGTCATTTCTCTTTTTCATCCTCCTGATTCCCCTTTAAAGACAATGATTTGACACAATTACAACCAATCAGAACTTATGTGATGTTTAATACACAATTATGTATTAATTATTATGAAATCTGGTGTATCTTCAGGATTTACTGCAGTAAAGATGTGAGCTTCAGACTTCCTCATTCAATAACTAACTGAGTAGCTGTCAGTGTGGAAAGAGAGGATGAGAAATTGGAAATTTTGCTTTGGCTCACATTCATCATGACGTCTCACTGAATTCACAACCTTCTGACTCAGTCACTCATTCACACACACTACATAGTACCACAGACACATATCTTACCAAACCAGCATCATGATGATCACTGCAGCTCCACAAACCACTCCAATGGATATGTATAATATCACCAGATGTCCTACAAAAGAGTAAAACATCTGAACAGATTCATTTTCTTCACTTTAGAAAGAGTAATGCAAGTAAATGAGCTGCTCTACCTTTAACAGTCACAGTTACAGCGTCTGATCTCTGAGATCCATGTTGATTGTGAGCCTGACAGTAGAAGCGTCCACTCTGTAGTGCACTGAAACTCTGTCCAGATCCAACAGCTGAGCTTTCATTCTCCTTAAACCAGCTGAAGTTCAGAGCAGGAGGGTTTGAATCACTGCTGCAGATCAGAGTCACTGAATCTCCTGACACTATTTCACCAGATCCATTTATCAACACTGAGACATTCCTGGGAGGGTCTAATACAGACAAATTAAATCTTTGAATAATCTCATTCAAACACAATCTTCAGTTTTTAAAAAGAACTAATGAATCTGTACTCACACGTGACATTGAGCTGAACAGCAGGAGAGATGTGATTATGTCCGTGTACAGCACAGCTATATCTGCCTGCATCCTCTCTTCTGACTGACTTGAAGTTGAGTTTGTTACTCTCATTTAATATCTTCTGTGAGTTTCTGTACCAGATGAATGTTGCTCTGTCAGTCAGATTGCAGCTGCTTTTACATGTCAGACGGACTGAATCTCCCTCTGTCACTCTCTCAGGAGACTCCACCTGAAGATCTGAACACAACACACACATTATATCTAGTGCTGCTGTCATACACTGATTATTATTCAACATAATGCACAGAAGAAGAGAGAAACCTCATGAAAGTCACCTGTAACAGTAAGAGTCACTCCTATTTTACCAATCCATTTACCATCTTTATCAGTGGTGAATCTGAAATAGTACATGTGTGAATCCTTCAGTGTCACATGACTCAGTCTGATGGTGCAGTTCTGCTGTTTATCTCCCAGATACTGAAGCCTCTGACTGTATTCAGTGTCATTAGACAGATCTGGAAACTCTTCTGTTTCCTTTTTATCTTTTGTTTTGGTCCAGAACACTCTCTTGATCTGATGT
This sequence comes from Megalobrama amblycephala, assembly GCF_018812025.1. NCBI lineage: Eukaryota > Metazoa > Chordata > Actinopteri > Cypriniformes > Xenocyprididae > Megalobrama > Megalobrama amblycephala. The sequence continues at coordinate 10,163,011 of NC_063050.1, read as the reverse complement.
CCAGTAGGGTATGTATAAGTGCAGTTCATTATCACTGATGAGTCCTTTAGTGCACAGATGTGTGAAGAACTGTAACTCACACCCCAGTCAGCACTAGAAACCCCTGAAACACAGAATTCATCCTTTTATTCAGCATATGCATAAAAATGCAATATCCAGTTTCTCTTGAGCGTTTCTGAAGTGTTGCATCGACTCACCGTGAATCATGAGCAGAAAGATCAGAGGAAGAGGAGGAGCCATTCTGACTGACGTTACCATAGCAACTCCTACAACAAATGAACAGTGGATAATTTTTATATTTTAAAATAATCACACAATGCGGTGTCACGCTATTCTTGGACATAAAGATGAAGACACTAGCTCAACTTAAAAAAAAAAAAAAAAAAGTGCAGCTATAGTTTCTTGACTATAGCTGCACATTTACTAGTGGGTAGTTCACCTAATGTATCAACAGGCCCTGATCTTCCTCTTTCTTGTCAGTGAAAATCGAGCACTATCCATTTTGAGATTGAACAGAGAATGAACCAAAAGAGAAATAAACCCTAGTTCTTTGTATAAAGCACACAGAAATCAATATAATACTTTTTTTTTAATCCATGAAAATGACAGCAGCAGTCATTTTTGCACTACGAGTTCAAAACTGTCCAACATCTTTCCTCACCCCGTTTTGATTGACAGCAGCCTTCATTATACAGTTATCTATTGTGTAAAATATTCAAGTGGATTTTTATCGAGGTGTTTGTCAATAACACCAAATACTGCTGGAGAAAACACATTTTTGTGCTATTGGTCTTTTGATTTTAAACCATATAGTTACTGAGACACAGCCCTGTGACAACTAGCCCCAACCAATCTCCTATAAATCCCCCACACTTAAGATATTTGACAGAATTGTTATAAAATCAAGCTCTTACCCGTTTCACCAACACCCATGACCAGAAACAGCACTACAAACGATCAGGGTGGAACCAGTTTTGATGTTTTCACACTGAATGACACGTGATTAACACATTATATTTTAATTTGAGGTTGACACCTCAACTATAGTTCTGACGGTAGAAGAAGAGTTTTATCTGATAACACCAGACTAAAGACATAAAGGTTAAACTGAGAGAAACTTTACATCAATCCATAAAGATGCTTATGTAATAATGTTTTCAAACTTGGGAATATCTATATTCATTCAGTTTTATACAGACAGTGATGACGAGGAACCTGATCTTGAGAGAGAGAAAATAATAGCTTGAATGACTATACTTTAATTTGCATATACAGACCATCTATCCTGGAATGGGAACTGATGGAGGCGGGATTGTAAAACACTGGAAGCTATTGCAGTGACAGTGATGTAAAAAACACATTTCATCACCAGCATCACCAACTGTGCATCTGATAAACCTCCAATTCACTGATTGATTAATAGCAATAGAAGTTAAACAATGAACTTAAAACATGCTGATGAAGCAGAATTGATTCATCTGAATGTCTAAAAGTTATTTTATTTTGCGGCCTTGTTCTTGAATGCATCATGTTTCTAAACAGGGTTACAAACAGTACTTGTTTTCCTCTTTTCTTTCACAGTAAGTGTGAAAACCAAACGCGTGAACCTTTGACAGCAGCATCACAGTGTGATCACGTGACCTTCATAAGTGACGGAGAGACGCTGAGAGACGTCACACCAGGAGGAAGAGGAAATCAGTCCTGTCAGAGTAAAGCTTGAGTCTTCGTGTCACTGAAGCTGCTTTTAGATATCCATAGAAACAGTTTTGAGAGGTGCATTGGCTGGACAAACCTAAAATGAACACTTTAATGTTATTTGAGCATCAGAAACAACATTTATGGATTTTATTGCTTTTTTATTGCTTTGAAATATATTAAAATATGAATTTGGCCAGCAGTTTTTCAGTGTATTCCCCCATCCAAACAGAAAGGATCGATCTTGCATGAGTGAAAAGGCTGCCTGAAAGTGTTGTAAATAAACTGACTTTCCTTGTGTAAGCACACAGACGAGGTAAGCGATACAATCAACAGCAGGTTTATTGAACAGAGATGAAGACAACACAGCAGTGATAACAGTCCAGGTAAGCAGGCAGGGAGAGGGAATTTCTTAGTATGACTTATCTGTGTGTGATGCAGTCTTTGTGTTTTCCCAGGAGATACAGTGGCAGCCGAGGAGCGTGGAGTGAAGGAGAACAGGAGCTGAGGAGAACTAGGACGGTTAACGGGAACAACAGGTAAGTAGATCACAGGTAAGAGGGTTGTGGAGCTTGACATAAGAGTAGACAATGACGTTGTTGTAGTAGCTGATGAGACCTGACAAGGTAGTGCAGGAGAAGAGGACATTAATAGTGAGAGCAGGGAATGATGTGCAGGTGCAGGGAATCTGTGAAACGAGGAGTTGATGAGCTGGTACTGGTGTGGAAACAGGAGGGATGCTGGGAAATGGAGCTCAGGGACGGTGAGGCAGACAGTGACTCTGACACCTTGAAAGGGACTTTGATTATGATACCAGCAAAAGCTGAAGCTCCAGTGACTAAAGTCGACACTGAAATGGAAGTTGCGACAGACTTCACTTACATATTGTGATGCATTTCAGCGTGAAATGTATGGAATGATATTCCAGACTTTATTCAAACTAAATTGCAAATTGCGCATTAGAGTTTACATTTTCGTTTACATGAATCCACAATGACAGCCAAATTTCAAATGGAAAAGCAAAGTCCATTTCCCAGTATGTTTCCCACGTCTTATGAGTTATGACTCTGTCATATTTAAATATCAATGTCAGTTACCATGTCTGCTTTTTTTCATTTTCTCAGCATCACGTGTGAAGCCAGCCTAAACTCAAATGGAATCGCAATTCCCATAGCATTTGCATTCCTGATGCCTTACCTGGAAACCTGTCAATCCGTGTCAAGGGTGGATTATGCTATGGGGCGTGTTTGTTTTGACAAGCGACGCCACTCACAGTCGACGGTAAAGAAGTGATGCCCTGAACAGATGCTGAATTCTTTCAACAATTGAGGTAGTTGGTGAAATTGTGGAGGACCTTATGATGATTGCAGAGCAAGTTGATGAGAGTTCATTCTCCATTGATTTTCTTTTACTCAGAAGCCATATAGGTTGTGGACTTGACCAACAGTAACATCAATAATGTTGTCTTCGCCAACCTCAGTGAAGTAGCTAACCAGCTTTTTGTGAAGGACAGGACAACTAAAGGACCAGGACGTCCTTTGATCGACATACCACTAGAGATGATTGAGTGCTTGTCACGGGTGTTTTGGTTTTGTTCATGTTTATGTTTTCATGTCTTTTATTTTGTAGTTTGATTTATGTTGCTTGTTGTGTCATGCTTCCCTTGATCCTCATGTTCTCCCTTAGTCCATGTGTCATGTTCTCATTGGGTGTTTATGGTCATGTGGTATTCAGTCATGTTCTGTCATTGGTTCTTTTGTTCCTTGTGTCACTTCCCCATTGGTTGTCCCAGTCATGTGTTCTATTCATGTTCTAGTCATGTCTTGTATTTATAGCCACTGTCTTCCCCATGCTCCTTTGTAATGTATTGTCAATGTAACCTGCTGTCGGTGAGTCGTCAAGTCAAAGTCAAAGTCAAAGTCAAAGCCAAGCCAAGCCAAGCCAAGCCAAGCCACGTCTGTGTTTCTGTTCCTGTTCATGTTTTGGATTATTCACAATAAACTGCACTTGGGTTCTCACTACACTCGCCTCCAGTGGACTCTCTTACGCTACAGTACTACAGGATATGTGGTTATTCACGTGTCCAGCTTAGAGTATCTGAGCGAACCATACGCAGAAGACAGGAACAGCATGCATTAAGGTATTTAATGTTAATGAATGTGTATTAGTGAGAAAGAAAATAAACAGTGGGAAAAAGTGGAATGTATATGGCTCTGGACAAATAACGCATATAAATACATACAATGTAAAAAATATCCACAATATAAAACATACAGTGATATTGCCATATCGACTTCTTGTATAAAATGTTTATATATATATATATATATATATATATATATATATATATATATATATATATAAAGAGAACTTTTAATTTTACCCGAGTAAGACGATAACTGGACGAGCCCAGTTACCAAGTTGTGATTTATAGAAAGTAAACATTTCTCTTTCTCTTTCCTGTGTACTGCTGCATAGGTTCAGTCCTGCAGATAGACTTTCAGCCCTTTCCAAAAGTCCCCTTCTGTATTGAAGTGCTGCCTGAAACAAGTTTAGCTTTAACTTTCCACTCTGAGAAGAAAGGAAAACAAAAAAATAATAATAATACAATTTAATAAAAACCTGGAAGTCACTATTCACAAGACTTTTGACATGGTCATATTTTGAGAGTTTTTCTAGCTCTGATATAGAGAAAAGAACCTTATTGTTGTAGACTAAATTCAACTAAATGTCAACTAAATTACCTTCATTGTCACTGTCCCTCACTTCTCTACTTTGATAAATTTCCTGTCTGCTGCTTCTAGGTATTTCTTTGCTTCTGTCTCTAGTGTCTCAAAGTCAACACTCAGAGACTGTGTTCCAAATCACACCCTATACCCTCATTGACTATCTCCTATGTTAGTTCACTAATACAGTCCACTGGACAGAGAGAATGAAAAGAAGTGAGTGAATTCAGACACTGATGAACACCTGATAAGCAGAATCACTGAAGGACAGAGAAAGAAGAACAGAAAAGTGAAGAAACGAGCAGAAACACAAGAACTACAACTGACTTCCAGCCACACTCAGGGCCCTATTTTAAACGATCTAAACGCAAAGTGTAAAGCGCACGGCGCAGGTGCACTCAGGGCGTGTCCAAATCCACTTTTGCTATTTTAACGACGGAAAAACGGTCCGTGCGCCGGGGCGCGTTTTTGAAATGGGTTGTCCCTATTCTCTTAATGAGTAATGGGTGTAACGTTCAATAAACCAATCAGAGTGTCATCTCCCATTCCCTTTAAGAGCGAGATGCGCTCGCGCCATGGCGGATTGCTATTTACATGGCGGAATTTGTTGGCGGAAAAGCTGAACGCTTTTCAAGCGAAGAAACCGCGAAGTTAAAGCGCGCTTTTATGTAGCCTACACAATAATATTATTTTACACTGTAATCCTTTTGTTTTTAATATTTGGCATGTTTGTGTGATGCGCATCCCTGTGTGTAATAAGCAAAGTCAACGCGCACTGTGGACGCGCCCAGAGGCGCAGTTTCTGCCAACGTGCTCTAACAAAAAAATATTGCGCCATTGACTTTAGACTTTAGACCAGGTTTGAGTTGGTCTATGGCGCAGTCTATTTTCAGCTCCTTAAAATAGCAATGCGCCGGCAATGCGCCTGAACACACCTCTTTTTTAGACCAGCACGCCCATGGGCGCTAACTGGCGCAAATGCATTGACTAATTTAAGGACGTGGCGCTGAACGGGAAAACGCAAACGGCGCCGGACGCAAACTAGCAAACATACGCGTCGCATTGCGCTGGGTGTATTATAGGGCCCTGAGTGTGAAAACAGTTTACAAATCTGTTTGACATTATTTCTTTCACATATGTACAGAAGTTCTTGTTGAGAATTAACAGATTTATATGTTGATGTTTTATTGAAAATAATAAAGTCTGTAGTTGCTGTTATGGTGATCAGTGTTTACTTTAGTTGGGCTCTTGACTCTTTACCATTAGTTTTCTCTGGCTGCTCTAACTGTGTGTTTATAAAGCAGATTTGTTATGGCAAGTAAAACCACTGATTCACTGATCTCTTTCTGTGTCTAATCGAGATCCATTTTCCTGCAGAGTTTATCTCCAACCCTAAAATCCCCAGTGTTAAATCAACTCTACTCAGAGTGCATATTGTCCTAATCTACAGTGTTAAATTAACATTGATGCTGTGTTAAAGTTAATGAGATAATTAAGTGATTAATTAAAGGATGATTAAGCATTAATGACGAACACTGTTTATTTATTACTTATTACTAACCAGATTGACTTTATTTCTGTCATGCATCTACAGAAGTTATTGTTGAGTATTAACAGAGGTTTAGATGTTGATGTTTTATTGGTCAAAATATGATACCACCATCATGGAGATCAGTGTTTACTTTAGTTGGGCTCTTGATCCTTCACTTCCTAAGGTAGATTTTCTCTGCAACAATGTAAATAGTTTGTATATATATTATTATTATTATTTTATTTATTTTTTTTAAATAAATATAATCATCGTGACCTGGAAAATCACTAATCAACATTTTGTTAATACATTTGGATTGTCACCGTTGTTGTGATTCATATCCAAACTTTTGATGTCTGTGTGTGACTACATGATACACTTGCTCAAACATCTTGTGCATGTGCTTTTTATCCACCTTCAGATTATGTGATCATTTTAACCCTATTGGTGCCAATACTGCAGTTACACAAGGTTGTTGACTATAAATGCCAAATATAAACACAAATTTAAAAACAGAACATTTTATGATGATTTTACAAACATGAAAAAAACTGCAATGCTTTTTTTTTATTTTATTTTTTATAATTATTCTACAAGTATCTGTATTTTAACTGCAGTTAAACAACCGCTGTACTGAGGATGCCATCATCATTGCCCTCCACACTGCACTTAATCACTTAGAGCATGCAGGAAACTATGCAAGGCTGCTTTTCATAGATTTAGCTCAGCCTTTAACACTATCATTCCTGATATTCTGATCAATAAATTAATGGATCTGCAGCTTCCACCCTCAACTTGTGCTTGGATAAAGGACTTCTTAACCAACAGACCACAAACTGTAAAATCTGGCTCTCACGTATCCTCCTCTCTCACACTCAGCACTGGATCACCCCAGGGCTTTGTGCTGAGTCCACTCCTGTACGCTCTCTATACCTATGACTGTGTTCAAACCTACAAAATTATAAAGTTTGCGGATGATACAACAGTAGTCAGACTCATTTCAGGAGGGGAAGAGGTGCGGCATTTAACAGATTGGTGCACAGCAAATCATCAAAAACCAAGGAGGTCATTATTGAGTTTTAGAGAAATAGGGGGGATTACGCCCCCCTCTACTTAAATGGAGATTGTGTAGAGAGAGTGACATCATATAAGTTCCTTGGAGTATATATTTCTCTTTCCTGGACCACCAACATCACAGTAGTGATAAAGAAGGCCCAGCAGCACCTCCACTTTCTGAGAGTACTCAGGAAAAGCGGGTTTGGAACAAAAGTTGCTGGTGTCCACTATCCAGAGTTTGTTCACTTATTCCATCATGGCGTGTATGCTGGGAGTTCGGCTGGAGACAAGAAGTCATTACAGAGGGCCATTAACTCAAAAGATCAAAAGATTATTGGTTGCCCCCCCTAGAGGAGATCTCCAGCTCCCGGTGCCTCAAAAGGGCCGGGTTCATCATGTCAGACTCCTCCCACCCAGCCCACCACCTGTTTGATCTGTTGCCCACAGGTAGGGGCTACAGATTGATCAAGACTCGAACCTCCAGACTCAGGATCAGTTTTTTTCCATGGGCCATAAGAACACTAAATAACCCAACAACTAATTAATTACTATTTATGGACATGCTGCTATTTTTGTAGCATTCCCCGCTGAACAGATGCAATTTACTCTCAGGAACTGATGTTTATAAAGAATTTAATTTCCAAAAACACCTTAAGAGCTGAATAAAAACAAACAAACAAACAAACAAACATTAGACATCTGCCTGCAAATTGTATACAAATGTCCATAAACTTACTAATACACTTTTGCAATTAATTAGCTTATGCCATAAATAGTGTGACAATAAATCACATGTTAGTAAAAACCTTGCTTTACTGTACTGTAATGAGCCTGAATAATATGAATTATTTTAACACTGACAGTAACAAACTTCTTTAAACTGAATCTAGAGAGAAAATAAAAGTGCTGATTTACTGTAAACAATCTATCTGGAGTGCAAATCAAGAGAAACACTGACGAGGCAATACATTAACAACATTAGCAACATTAGGAAATGAAAGAGATCAATAAAATAAACACTTCAAAGTCCTTCAAAGTTTACCACACAACATAAAATTAAAACGGTACCTTGTGCCCTTCAGACAATAGCTAAGATGTAGAAAGAAACAAACAGTTGTACAGTGTGTACCCAAAAGTTCATCTTCCTTCTCTAGTAACTATAATCAGAATGACGCTTCATGTAAGCTGTGTCCCAATTTAGGGACTAGCCTACGCACTTCAAAGTGCATGAAAGGGGTGGGCCTTTGGAGTGGAGGAAGGTCAAACTGAGGTGCAGGGTTACCAGATCTGCGCATCAAAACCATCCCAAAAGTAGCCTAATCAAAGCACAAGTGTAAAAATAGTCCAATTTCAGACTTGAGCAACAATGAACCGAGCTTCGTTACATGGCCCAGTAGCTGTGAGACAGACAGATGACAGTTGACGTTTGTGAGTGAAATGGATGCAGAAATGTTTTGGGACTTTCTATTGGGTTTTGACATGCTTCAATGCCGGCGACGACCGGACAACAGACCATATAAACAGGTAAAATATGTATGGTTAAACTGTGTCACTTTATATTGTTAACAACTATTATATAACCTTGTTTATTTCTTATGTTAAATGTAACGTTAACTGTGAAAACATATTTGCACATTTACTCTACATTCAAGTCTACATTTAAAGTACAGTACAGTACTACTGTTAGATTACGGCTCCTAAATGCCTCATCCCAGTCCTCTTATTTGGAAATTGAATAAACAATTACTCAGCGCTGATGGAGAATATAGTCTCAGTTTATTTAGCAGAAGAGAGAGAAAGAGTACAAGGGGTGTAGTATAGATTTAACCACTAAGAGAGAGAACAAGTCTAAATATGGTCATCTCCCGGTCAGGTATCCAGGAGTTCCTTGGTATCCCAAAGACCTTCTCCTATGCTTGTAATACAAAAAGCAGGGACCATTCCCTATCTCCCATTCAATCCTAGTAGAGCCTTGTTCCTTATATGGAAATGGTTCCGGTACATAAAGAAAACCATATGTTAAAACATAGGATACAGCTTCAACAGAGGACAAAGGACCCTCTGTCCACTTTCCTTCAATGCTGAGAGCAACATAAAATCTATCACATACATTTTCCCAACTGTACTTAAGTACACTTAATATAAATGCACTAATTAGCACAAACACTTGAATTGATTTTAAGTGTAGTCAGATAAAGTGAGCCAGATATACAGAAGTAGTGTTGTCACAATACTGAAATTTCTAACTACAGTACCATTTTTGATACCAAAGGAAAAATGCTGTATATACTTTAATGCAGATATTTTCAATATTATTTATTTTTTGTCCATACATTGAAAGTTTAGACAATCAAAAATTTCTTCTGAAGAGATCACTTTATATGATGACATTTTTAAGCTTTTATTCATATATAAACATTGATCAATTACCATTACAATTATCTCATGAATATTTGCTAACACAATGTATTTGTTTTTTTCAGTGGGGTAATTTTGTTGCAATAACTCACACACACAGCACAAGGAAGCTTGATTTCAAAAGGTAAATTGAATTTTAAAAAAGACGTAAAAAGTATTTAATAAGAACAAATAAACAAATGACTAAGAATAGCACAAATAAGTTCAATTGAATAAAGATACAAATTAAATAGACAGCTTTATTTTTCAGGTAGGTCTAACAGAAGTATTCAGGTAATAAACTGAAAAAGGAAAGAGTAATTAAATTTAAAGTAACATTGGATAATCTTCATTGTTAAAATCACATACAGATTAATCAATTAAAACTACATAAGTTAATCAGTCAAGAGCAGTAAGTGATTTTCTCTTTGTCTTTTGTTGTTTGATTAACATGATCCTCAAATTACTTCAGTCTCGTGTCATCATCATGCACTCCTGTCAATCATTCAGGGCTCCGCCTACAAAGAGATGCATAAAGGCAGTAATTTATTTGCTGTGTGTTCAAAACATTACAGCCTCTTGTTGTTATGCTGATTGAGAAGGAAAGAAAGAAAGAAAGAGAAAAAGAAAGTGAAAACATTAATAATATTTAAATAAAAGTATCAAGAACATCAGTCATGATGAATGGATAATAAAATTTTTTTCTCTGTCTTGTATGTTTTCTTACTTACTGGAAGATTTTCAAACACAGACGAGTTCAGTTCAGGTTTACAATCATCAAGTTGATCAGCCTTTATGAATGAAGAGACAAAGTGAAAACAGGACTGTGTTATTTAAATTTCCATATACTTAATCAAAAGACATTTGATATTTTCACACTGACATTGAGGAGCGTTTAATTCTGTTTGAGTAAAAATGTAGGAAATCCTCAGTTAAAACATTTACCATTGGATTACCATACACAGGATTACTCAATTCAACATAAGCTTTGTGTCTGTCATGATGAGGTCTGGAATCAACCATCTGTGCCATTAAAAGAATAAAAAAAAAGAAAATTAAAAAAAATAAAAATAAAAGAGAGAAAATAAATAAAAAGTATATAAACAACTCATTAAATAAAGTCACAACTACATTTAAACTTTCACTTTTAGTTACAAATTAATTTACCTGATCAGTAAACTACTGATAACCAAATAAATTTTTTTCTCACCTGAGACTCTTGTGTGTCATTTCTCTTTTTCATCCTCCTGATTCTCCTTTAAAAATAATGATTTGACACAATTACAACCAATCAGAACTTATGTGATGTTTAATACACAATTATGATTTTGAACCAATGAGGTTTCTCTAGGACGTGACACTGCCGTTCTGAATGTGATGAAATCTGGTGTATCTTCAGGATTTACTGCAGTAAAGATGTGAGCTTCAGACTTCCTCATTCAATAACTAACTGAGTAGCTGTCAGTGTGGAAAGATAGGATGGAAAATTGGAAATTTTGCCTTGGCTGACGTTCATCATGACGTCTCACTGAATTCACAACCTTCTGATTCAGTCACTCATTCACACACACTACATAGTACCACAGACACATATCTGACCAAATCAGCATCATGATGATCACTGCAGCTCCACAAACCACTCCAATGGATATGTATAATATCACCAGATGTCCTACAAAAGAGTAAAACATCTGAACAGATTCATTTGCATCACTTTAGAAAGAGTAAAGTATATGAGCTGCTCTACCTTTAACAGTCACAGTTACAGCGTCTGATCTCCGAGATCCATGTTGATTGTGAGCCTGACAGTAGAAGCGTCCACTCTGTAGTGCACTGAAACTCTGTCCAGATCCAACAGCTGAGCTTTCATTCTCCTTAAACCAGCTGAAGTTCAGAGCAGGAGGGTTTGAATCACTGCTGCAGATCAGAGTCACTGAATCTCCTGACACTATTTCACCAGATCCGTTTACCAATACTGAGACACTCCTGGGAGGATCTAAAACAGACAAAAGAAACTATATTCATATTTTGGGATCGTTAATCCTCTAGTTTGTTTATTGAACCACCAATAACTCACACATGACGTTTAAAGTCACAGCATCAGAGTGTTTCTCTCCATGTTCATTGATGGATCTGCACTTGTATTCTCCACTGTCATCAGAGCTGATCTTTGAGATGCTGTAGATTCTTCCAGTTCCTACAAACGTTCCTCCTTTAAACCAGCTGATTTCTGCAGGAGGGTTTGAATCACTGTTGCAGATCAGAGTCACTGAATCTCCTGACACTATTTCACTGGATCCAGTTATCAACACTGACACGTTCCTGGGAGGGTCTGAAATACACAAAAAAGTGTATATTAATAATGTTTTGTGATTGTTAATCCATTAATTTGATGATTACCAGTCACTGATCCATCATTAACTCACACATGACATTTAAAGTCACAGCATCAGAGTATTTCTCTCCATGTTCATTGATGGATCTGCACTTGTATTCTCCACTGTCATCAGAGCTGATCTTTGAGATGTTGTAGATTCTTCCAGATCCTACAAACGTTCCTCCTTTAAACCAGCTGATTTCTGCAGGAGGGTTTGAATCACTGCTGCAGATCAGAGTCACTGAATCTCCTGATACTATTTCACCGGATCCAGTTATCAACACTGACACGTTCCTGGGAGGGTCTGAAATAGACAAAAAAGTGTATATTAATAATGTGTTGTGATTGTTAATCCATTAATTTGATGATTACCAGTTACTGATCCATCATTATCTCACACATGACATTTAAAGTCACAGCATCAGAGTATTTCTCTCCATGTTCATTGATGGATCTGCACTTGTATTGTCTACTGTCATCAGAGCTGATCTTTGAGATGTTGTAGATTCTTCCAGATCCTACAAACGTTGCTCCTTTAAACCAGCTGAAGTTCAGAGCAGGAGGGTTTGAATCACTGCTGCAGATCAGAGTCACTGAATCTCCTGACACTATTTCACCAGATGGACTGATAAACACTGAGACTCTCTTTGGAGGGTCTAAAAGAGACAAAAAAAAAAAATAATAAAAATCCTTAAATCATCTCATTCAAACACAATCTCCAGTTTTTAAAAAGAACTAATGAATCTGTACTCACACGTGACATTGATCTGAACAGCAGGAGAGATGTGATTGTGTCCGTGTACAGCACAGCTATATCTGCCTGCATCCTCTCTTCTGACTGACTGCAGCAGGAGTTCATTGTTTCTGTCTCTTCTCTCAGTTAATGGCTGTGAGTTTCTGTACCAGATGAATGTTGCTCTGTCAGTCAGATTGCAGCTGCTTTTACATGTCAGACGGACTGAATCTCCCTCTGTCACTCTCTCAGGAGACTCCACCTGAAGATCTGAACACAACACACACATTGTATCTAGTGCTGCTGTCATACACTGATTATTATTCAACATAATGCACAGAAGAAGAGAGAAACCTCATGAAAGTCACCTGTGACAGTAAGAGTCACTCCTGGAATGCCAGTCCATTTGTCTTTATCAGTGATGAATCTGAAATAGTACTCGTGTGAATCCATCAGTGTCACATGACTCAGTCTGATGGTGCAGTTCTGCTGTTTATCTCCCAGATACTGAAGCCTCTGACTGTATTCAGGGTCCTCAGACAGATCTGGATACTCTCCATTATATTTTACCAGTGTTTTGGTCCAGAACGTTTTCGTGATCTGATGTCCAGTAGGGTATGTATAAGTGCAGTTCATTATCACTGATGAGTTCTTTAGTGCACAGATGTGTGAAGGACTGTAACTCACACCCCAGTCAGCACTAGAAACCCCTGAAACACAGAATTCATCCTGAATAAGCTTCATCGTAGTTCAGGAACATGGCGGCAGCATGGTGTCGCACCTTGGCAGGTGCTGTGACTCCACTGTTTCTACAAATAATTGGCCACTTTCTTTGTTTTCATGCATATTTGTCAGAGGCTTTATCAAATTTTATCAGTAGAACTAAATGTTGCAATCATGAAAAAATCGAATCTATGTCTTGTGGTATTTTTTTACACTACTACTTTTCTCCACCATTGCACTACCGGAACACATTGGGTCCGGAACTCTCTACGTGGATCAGCTATGCTTCAGGAATTCAAGGAGCTGTTATGCTGAGCAGGGAAGAAATTCCTGAAAATCCCACCTCTAGACTTTCCACCCACCAGTTGTTGATCCACTCGCTACTTTTCTCAGCAAGGGGCTCACGTGAGGGACTTTGCCTGTGATCTACTAATTGAAGTAGACCATTTGGATTACAGTGAGGCTGATATCAAGGAGGTTTTCAACAACTGCCTCGATCAGCCTCTCAGAGTGGGAGATGGAGAAGCTGGGGAATATTGGTTTCTGGGACTTTGTGTACCACATCTTTGATCGTGGGGAGCCTGAACCCCCACCTCAAGCAGAGTCTCACTCCACTGACTGTTTCCCACTTACACCTGCAGTCAATGGAAGCCCCAGCCCTCTGATGACCCGTTTGCAGAGATGGAGGAGGAAGAATGGCCCCGCCTCATTCTTATCTGCAGCCTTCGCTGATATAGCCGAAGATGTTGCAGTGCCCCCAGAGGCGGCCGAAGATGTTGCAGCACCCCTAGAGGCGGCAAGAAATGCTGCAACGCACCTAGAGGCGGAAAGCTTAGTGCCACCGCCTCACCCTCACAAACTAAGGAAGAGGAGGAAGAAGCCTTGCGCTATCCCTCAAGGCCCGGAGGCCACCCCAGAGCCCACTGTAGGCCCAAAGGTCACCCCAGAGGCCATTCTTGTGCCACCCAAGCGCCTTGCCCTGCCGGCGCCACCCAGACTTCCTGCCCTGCTAGCGCCACACAGGCTTCTGGCCCTGCCAGTACCGCCCTTAATGTCTGTTGAGCGGGCTCCACCTATTTCTCCAGTACCACCCTGGCCCTCAGCAAAGGCTGCAGATCTGCTGGAGCCCACCTGGGTCACTCCTCCAGCACCACCCTGACCATCAGCCAGGACTCCAGACCAGCTGAAGCCCCCTTGGTCTATCCCTCCATTCCAGCCCTGGTTTTCTGCCAGGACTCCAACCCTGCCAGAGCCTCCCTGTTCTGTCCCTCCGGTCCCACCCTGGCCCTCAGCTGGGACCCAGACCTGTCTGAGCCTCCCTGGCTCAACCCTCCCATCCCTCCCTGGTTTCTTTAAAGACATTTTGTACTATTGTTTTTTTTTTTTTGTTGCTGGCTCTGACTTAGTGATTCAGCTTTAAAGAAAGCTATGGCCAGCGACAGCCTACGACGTCATCATAGACCCTGAAGTATAAAAGGTATAAAGTATAAAAGACCCATAAGAGATATAGATAGGCTCTGTTATAAATATTTGCGAAATAATGTTATCCGAGAGATGAGAGTAGCTAAATCTAATTATTATCTTCATCTAATGCATGAGGCAAAAGGCAATAGCAAGTTATTTTGGGAAAAAAATGTAAACACGCTTTTAAGGAAGGAGCCAACTTTTATAGAAGATTTTAAGCTTAAAGTTCAGGGAAAGTCAAATGAAGATGATTATGCAATTGCTACTACCTTTAATAGTTTTTATATTAACTCTGTTAGTGAATTAGGGAAAAAAAAATTGTAAAGGGGGAAATCAATATGTTTCCGATTGATGTTGGGAGTAAAAGGTTTAATAATACCAAGACTAATGAAATGCAAGTTAACAAAATTATTAGCTCATTAAAAATTCTAAATGTAGAGATGTTTATCAATTTGACACCATGTTGTAAAAACTCATAAAGATATTTTAACTCCTGTTATTACTCATTTAATTAATTTGTCAGTTGAATATAGTTTTTTTCCTACTGCATGGAAACAAGCTGTTGTCACTCCTATTTTTAAATCTGGAGATCATTATGAAGTTAGCAATTATAGACCCATAAGCATATTGCCAGTACTCTCAAAGGTTGCAGAGAAGATTGTTTTGAACAACTGACATCTTATCTTAAAACAGCTAAGTCTGGTTTACACTGTATGCAGTTTGGATTCAGAGTAAATTATTCTGCTGAAACAGCTACTTTACATTCAATAGAGCAAATAAAATCTAAAGTTGACAAAGGAGGATTAGTTGGTGCAACATTTTTAGATGTGCGTAAAGCCTTTGATACAGGTAACCATGAAGTTTTCCTTTCTAAATTGTCTAACTTTCAGTTCCCTTTCGAAAGGGAACTCTACTCTGCGTTTACTGCTATGCGTAACGTCACACGTGAACCAATGTCTGAAAGCCAAAGAATCAAACCACTCCAATCCCATTGGCCGGCGACAGCCTGCGACGTCATCATAGACCCTGAAGTATAAAAGGAGTGCCTAGAGAATCAGTCAGTATCTTTTCGTCTTTCGGGACGTTCTGTCTTTGCCATTGGTTTCAAATCTGGTAAGAAATTATTTCTGTTTAAACATGTGTGACAAATGTTTCAGGAAGTGTGCTGATCCATGTCTGAGGTTTCTGACACCGGATGATACACACAACCTGTGCGTTTTCTGTTTGGGCGAGGAGCATGCATGGACAGTGCTTGAGGGAGCTATCTGCGTTAACTGTGAGCGTCTTCCCATGAAGACGCTCCGTTCTCATCTGGCACTCTTCTTGAGGCAAGACATGTCAGCATCTGCGCCCGGTGGTTCTGGCCCCGCTCATGCTGAGGCAGAGCAGCAGCTGAAATCATGGGGCTCGTAGGTGGAGCTCGCTGCGGAATTTGAGAGGGGTGTAAACCTGTCTCAGGCTGCGGCGGCTGACGAGGACAAACTTCTGGATGACGATGATGTCTTGTCTCTGACGTCATCAGATCCAGGAGCGAGTGCTCTTCTGGCAGCTAGCCCCAGAGAGCAGGAGATGGCGGTGGAGGAAGAAGCAGGCAAGCCTGCTGCTCCCTCCAGGCCTCCCTGCCTAGTGTATGCAGAGTTATTGGAGGTTATGGAGAGCACTTCTGGCAGGCTGCAGCTGCCTTGGGAGCGTGTCAGGAAAGAGAATGTGTGTGGTCGGTTTCTTTCCGATTATAACCCAATAACTCCGGTGAGCCTTCCATTCCTCCCTGATCTACATGTTGAGATAGAGAGGACATGGAAGAACCCATACTCGGCAAGTATCCATCAACATCAGCGAGCAAATTTTGCTGATGTTGAGGGGTTGAGCCAGCATGGGTACGTGTCGATGCCCCCTATTGATGAGACGTTTGCAAACTATCTCACCACAGGGAGCGCACAGACACTGAAGGGTCTGGTCCTGACATCTAAGCCGTTAAAAGTGACTTCACGCTTAAATGGCAGGGTATACATGGCAGCAGGTCACGATGGGAGTGCTGCAAGCATACCAGGCTGACTTGCTCAAGGATCTGGATCAGGGGCAAGGTTTGTCCCCTGAAGCGGTGGATGAGCTGCGCCACACCACAGATCTAGCTCTCCGGGCCACCAAACAGACTGCCACCTCGATCGGTAGATCTATGGCGGCAATGGTGGCCACGGAGAGGCATCTGTGGCTGAACTGTGCGGACATCAGGGAGAAAGAGAAAAGCTTTCTCCTTGATGCCCCTGTTTCACCCTCTAACGTTTTGGTACCTCCATCAAGGCGGTGGTTGAAAAGTTCACGGAGGCGAAGGCACAGCAGCATTTAGAACCTGCATCTTGCTCAGATCCGAATCTGGGCCCAAACAGCCGGGAGGCCCAGGCCTGTCTCGAGCTGAGGCGCTGTTAAGCCTGCTGTATTTAGAGTAGCTTTTCAGCTAGTGTTTTTCAAGTATAGTTTGAGTTAGCACTCGTCACTTCAGCCTTGATCGGCCGCCTGGCATTATTGGCTTGTTGAGCTTCGCTTATCTCCTCTTATCTGAGAGGATTTAGAGTGAAGCCCAGGCTTTGCTAGGCCTATGGCCCAGTAGGCCATAGCTTAGCGGCCTAGGCTAGAGCTAGGTTAGGTGTTTATTGTCATAAATCACCCTTTGTAATTGGTATCCCTTGTTAGGTTGTATAGTTCCTAGTTCTGGCCTCCTCCCGAGGGAGTTGTTAGGCCGTATACCCATTCCCCCCTTTTTTATTCATGTAGGTACAATGGCTGAGGTTAACAGCTAAGGTTGCTGGCTGTTATTAGCCTCCCTTGTGCTGTTTCTCAGGTGGTAGGCCCTTATCTTTGCATTTATGCAGTGCATGCTAGGCCCCACTTTCTAGAACCTGAATCATGCTATGATTTTGTTTCCACCTAAGCCCCTTGAATTTACATTCAAATTTGAGCTAGGCTGCTAGCTTTTTAGCTTCCGTCCTCTAGGGCTCAGTACAGATCTATAGTTCTGTTTGGTGAGAACATTTATCCTTTTTAATGGATGGCATGTATTTACAAAGCATTCGTTTGCTTTGGGTTCTAAGCTTTTGCCCTACATGTATGTGAGCTTTACTCTAGTGCTGCCACAGGTTAGCACCTGTTCTCATAATAGTAGGCTATTTTTAGCCTCTAATTAAGGATGTGGTGTTTTTTTGTACTCCCCGGCTAGGGTTTATGTGTTTCATTGAGTGCATCACCTGTTGGATTGCACACTCAGGTTGAGTACTTTCAGTTTGATCTCTGTTAGCTCCCATTATGTGGTCATTGCCACATCAGGTATATTACAAATAGCTGTAGAAGTTGTTGGCTCTTTGGTGTTTAGCCTCCTTCTAGTTGCAGCTTGTGTTTACGGGTGCTGTTGGTGTATGGTCATGAGTTTTGCTCGCGTACGTTAGCACTGACACAGGTTTATGCTTGTGTCCGTTTGAGGTTGTAGGCCTTGTAGGCCTCCCCTTAGACCATGTTAGCATTTTATTGTACCCTGGGATTATGTAATTTATGGTACATTGCCTGTTGGAATGTGTAGACTTAGCTCAGGTTGTGTTAAGCTAGTTACCTATAACTGTTTGTTGGGTTTAGAGCTGGTCCCCTTTGAGCTTGGTTCCCTTTTTAGACCACTAGCTGGCGCTACGTGTTGCTGAAGTTGTAGGCCCCATCAGACCTCCTTTTGGATTACATGTTGGTGGTTTTGTTTTGGTCTTGTATGACCCATTACCGCCATTGGCCACGCCCATCTCTGTTAGGATTGAGCAGAGTGTACTCCCCTCAATATGAGGGATTATAGCATTCAGCTGAGTTCTGCTCTCCAGGATGCCCGTCTCTACGTGTGGGTTTGAGTTGCTTACTGCCCTTTTGGCAGTCACTCTTACTTGCTGTCTTCTATGAAGAATACTTTTGTGGAGATTCTGTTTACAGACAGGGTTGGCCAAGACTGAGTTTGTCCTGTGTCAGATTAAGTCGGCCTCCCTGGTGGCCTTTTAGTGACTAGCTGGGGTTCCCTTTGGTTCCCTGGCCACATTCCCTTTAAGGGACATCCTTTCCTAGGAATGTTTGGTCCCAGAAGCTCTAAACAGCCTTGGTAGGCTTTCTACAGAAGGCCTCTTTGAGGCTCAGCTCGGGCTGGTGGCCGTAGGGAATGCTGCCACTTTGACAGCCTTTGCGTGACCCGAGGGTGAGTTGCTATCTGGTGTTTCTCTCGAAACTGCTAGTGTTTGTCTAGCCATCTTTTGGCATGCACTCTCCTCGAGCATGGCGGTGTGGGTATATCGTTCCCCATAGTGGAAAACTATTAGAAAGGGAACGTCTCAGGTTAAGTATATTACCATGGTTCCCTGAGAACAGGGAACGAGACTCTGCGTTACCATTCCATGCCTCGGGCTGCCTGCTGAACTGTCCCTCAAGACGATAAGGTACTGACTGATTCTCTAGGACCTCCTTTTATACTTCCGGGTCACGCTATGATGACGTCATAGGCTGTCGCCGGCCAATAGGATTGGAGTGGTTTGATTCTTTGGCTTTCAAACATCGGTTCACGTTTGGCGTTCCCCATAGCTGTAAACGCAGAGTCTCGTTCCCTGTTCTCAGGGAACCATGGTTACATAAGTAACCTGAGACGTTTTCATCTGACACTCTAGCATGGATATCCTCATATTTATCAAATAGAGAACAATGTGTAAAAAATTAAGGGGTTAAGTCCTGTAACTTGCATTATACAATTGGAGTACCCCAAGGATCCCCATACGGAAATGTAACATATGTACAAATTTACATATATATAAAATATATCCACATATACAGTGAAAACATATGAAACCTATTCGAAAATGGATCAATTTCATATATTGACATATAAAACTAGCCCATATAAATATATATGTTAATGTATGTATAAAACAGTCTTATATACATATATGTCACATATATAAATACCAATATACATGACATATATTTCTTTGTATAAATGTTCAATATACAAATTACACATATATGAATAGCATATTACTCACAATGCACATGGCCTTAAATGTTAAACAGTGCAGTTAGGAAAAATAGAATACACTAAAATAGTTAAAACATTAAATCTTTATTAAAACATTAAATTATTTAAAAAAATAAGTTGTGCAAAATTAGAAAACTAATGAACGCACAACAAAACAAGCCCAGAACAGGAAAATCCACCAACAGGAGCCTGTACCATGAAGCTGGATTAGCTGGCTAGCCAGGTAAA
The DNA here is from genome assembly GCF_018812025.1 of Megalobrama amblycephala. Classification (NCBI taxonomy): domain Eukaryota; kingdom Metazoa; phylum Chordata; class Actinopteri; order Cypriniformes; family Xenocyprididae; genus Megalobrama; species Megalobrama amblycephala. The sequence goes on along the minus strand of NC_063050.1, from coordinate 10,143,037 downwards.
TTTCAGATTAGTTTGCCCCAATTCTGGGTTTTAGGTACCATGAAAGTGACTTGGCTTTTAGCGGTGTTCATCACCATAATAACTTGCACCCCATGGCTAACCTCTCAACCGGTAATACAATTGTCTGGCTTTAATAATAATTACTTAGAATTATTATATGATTTATATTATATTATATTATTATTAATTCATTAAACAAGCAATTTTAGTTTAGCAGTTATTATTAAGCATTTAGTTTCAATGAATATTAATGTATACAGGTCATATGTAATATAAATAAGCTGTAAATAAACTTTAAATATGATGTGACCTTACATGTTTGAGTCTCTATTGCTATTATCAACTATATAAACTAAAGTTTTAATCCTCAAAACTAATCCTATAACACTGAGTTTGTTCAACTATCTTCATGGTACAGGCCCCAGGTATATGATGCATACTGTTCATTTTTTAAGTTTTAGAGTCTTTTTGGATGTCCGCAGCTCAGTGACCTTTTGATTAATAGCGACCCTTAGTTGGCCCCTGGTGGTTCCTGGAGATCTCTGGATCACTGCATCTGTAAAAAAAAGATAAAGAAATGTCTTTTAGTTTTACAACATTTATCTAAGGACATTCAAATTATAATCCCCTAAAACACATTAAATGAACACAGGCATACATCGTTACGTAGATAAACTAAATGTTACTGAAATTTAGGCATTTTTCAGAACCAGGTGTAATCCCAGTTATATTTTATACCCCTTCACCCTTCCCCTTGCCCCTTGAAACAGAGTGGCAAGGTGCAGGTGTGAAAATATTCCCCTAAGAAATGGGAAACCACTACTACATGTCATCATAATTTCTTTTATTAGTTTCCTGTACCATTTAACCAGTATGAACAGCAATGAAGAGCGCATATCAACAGAAATCAGGCGCGAGCACATTTAACAGATTACTCACTCACAACATTGTTTTGCATTGTATTTTGGACGGCACTCGGTTTCAGTTAGAAAACGTATGAGCCTTCGAGTTTCCCAAGACTGGTGAAGCTGCTTTTCCATCGGGCCAAGCTGTTTGTTTAACCATTGCATTTCAGGCCGGCTGGTACGGATATGGTTTTGTTTTCTACTGTGGTGTTGCGATAATGGAGCTCTTTTCAAAGTAAAACAAATGAGTTAGTTGTTGTAGTCAAGATGCACACAAGTAATGTTTTTTTTTTTTTTTTCTAGTGTACGTTTATAAAAGCTACTTAAATATTCTAATTGAACTAAGGCCTAATCCTGGCTTAGGCCTGTCTATGAAACCGGGCCATAGTGCAGTTAACAGTCATGCACTTTTATTTCTCCACTACATGTGTCTGACAGCTAAAATATTACTTTTGATATTATTCTCACATAAACATTTAAAGATCATAGAATTATGCACTTCAGTGTAATAATCTACTCGTAGTTAACGTTAGCTGTTAAATATGAACATACAACACACACAATTATGCAGTAAGAGAGCAATTAAAAAAACGTAATATTTAAATACGGTTAATTTCTGCTCAATGAACCGATCTGTAGCCTACTAGCTGCGCAAACGTTACCCTGACCAGTAGCTTGGTATATCAATGGCTCATGCAGTTTAGCGATCATTTAAAATGTATTCTCTGTGCAATATCAATGTGTGAATTATAATAAAAAAATCAGAAATTACCTGCAACTTTATGCACCATTGCCTCGTACAAATGCCATCCGCCTTGAGGTTTTTTCTTCAGTCCACCTCTCCACTCGGTTAAATATACAGATCTGTCATCCAGTCCGTCCAAGAAATCATCATTATCTATGTTTTGTATGTGTGATGTTGGAACAATGCTCAACTTTCATTCCGTTTCTTGTTTCCACTCGACAAGTGCGAAAATCCATTGGTCTCTATCCTGAACTAATTTGGAGATCTTTTGATTACATTTGAATTTGGGCGTGCGCAATGACTTAACTGTGTAGCATCCTAAATGCAAGGCCTGAAATGCAGACTGAAAGTGTTTCTATCATTTTTGTTTGTTTGTTTGTTTGTTTTTTGGGTCAAATCTAAACGCTTTATTCAATAATCAGTAAGCATTAAGCATACTATTTCATTATGTAACTCTTGGTTTAGGTCACAGTAATGTCAAATAACAACAACAGAAAAATTAATTTAAACCATACAAAATTATTAAATAAGTAATTTAATTAAAATTATTTGAAGTTGGGTTAGATCTTTATTTTCCTTACATTTAAATATGTAAAATAAATCAAGTTTTTTTTTTTAAATTGTGCTAATTCTAAAATGGGATAGAAATTGAAATTAAATGTGGATTGTGTAGACTTGTTAAAAGTTCAGTCTGTTCAAATAATAAAAACATAAGGAATTAATAATGAAAAGAAGCATGTAAAAATTTTGTATGTATGTTGTTTAAATAAACTGGCATATATGAATTAAACATATCTGACATATATGGTCATAACATAGAATATTATATAAACAAAAATCATATACATGATATTAATATATGTCAATATATTTATTTAATATGGACATTTTATATATGTTATAAACATATATCAACATATATCTAGAGATATGTATATAGCAATATATTGTCACATATTTTGCATATATGACAGTGTCGATATAGGGACATATATTACATTTCCGTATGGGTCAGTGTTGGGTCCCTTATTATTCAGTCTTTATGTTAATGATCTCCCGCATCAGTGTGATGGGATATAAGTGCAAATGTATGCTGATGATCCTGTAATTTTTACGCATGTGAAAACCGCAGATCTAGCAGCTGAAAAGGTACATGTTGCTATGGAAACGATTACACAGTGGCTGGAGCAATCGTGTCTTAGTTTGAATATTGGTAAAACAAAAGGTATGTTTATCTCAAAAACAAATAAATGGTGAAAAGATAGAAATAGTGATTGAGTTCAATTATCTTGGTGTAATATTGGACTCAAATCTTAGTTTTAAAAACATGTAAAAAAGAAATGGTTAGGAATATTAAATATAACTTAGCGAATTTTAGACAAATTAGACAATGTCTCTCTATGTAGCCAAGACCTTTATGCATGCTACAATTCTTTCTCATATTTCGTGCTGTCTTATATGTTGGGGTCAAGCTGGTGAAACTGTGGTTAAGCCTTTAAAATCCCTATATAAACAGACTTTATAAATGCTAGATAAAAAAAATAAATAAAAAAAAAAAACATTTTCGCCACTGTAGGATCTAGGAGAAACATAAATTGAGTTTTGACAATTATGTGCTTTTTTTCGAATTTGTGTATGGTTTATAAAATTTTAAATGGCCTGGCTCCTTCTGTACTCTGTGATTTTGTTAGTTTTTGTCATAATAATTCTGTGCGATCTACCAGATCATCTATAAGTAATTGTGTTGTTCCTTTTCACCATTCTGCTTTTGGACTATTGCTTTTGCTGTAAAAGCTACGACTCACTGGAATGCTTTGCCAGAGGATATAAAAGGGTGTAAATCTATTGGTCTTTTTAAAACGAAGTTAAAATCTTTTTTTTTTTAAATTGAATCAACTTTGTTAACATTGACATGGTTGCTGTTTAATTGTTTTTTTTTGTCCTGATAGTATGTGTATGTTTTATTTTATATATGCATTGTGTGTGCTACTTTATTGTTTATGTCGACCTGCCAGGGGACTGTGGTGAAAATTAACTTTTAGCTAAATTCGGTACAATGCATGGAATGGAAACATTTATGTTAAAAATTGTACATGGTCCCTTTATAAATAAAAATTTAAAAAATAGCAGCAGCATGTACATATAAAATGCAGTATCCAATTTTATATTATAAAGTATTGCATCGACTCACCGTGTATCATGATCAGAAAGATCAGAGGAAGAGGAGGAGCCATTCTGACTGACGTCACTATCAACACCTACAACAAATGAACAGTGGCTTATTTTTACTTTTTAAAATAATCACACATAATACCATACGTATCTATTCTTAGACACAGATGAAGACACTAGCTCAACTACACATAAACCCATTGTATCTTGACTACAGCTGTGCATGAAACGTCTCGGGTTACGTTTGTAACCCTGGTTCCCTGAATAAGGAAACGAGACGCTGCGTAGTCGCTTTGGGAAGGCCTCTGCGTGTTTTGTCTTGAAGCACTCGTGAAATCGAACCAAAAGTGTGACGGGACGTCAGTGCGGGTGACGTCACAGACCAGGAAACTATAAAGCACTCCTGAGAACAAAGAACGCCAGCTTCTGATATGGATGAAGCAGACGCTCACAGGCGTGCAGGGAGTATGGCTAAGCTACGCAGCGTCTCGTTCCCTTATTCAGGGAACCAGGGTTACAGACGTAACCCGAGACATTCCCTTTCATGGGAACATCGACGCTGCATAGTCACTTTGGGAACGCTATCCCAACTAGGCCATAAGACCAAGTGCCTGTCTGTTATCTTACGACGAGTGCACCGAGGACCCTGGAGTGGAGCCCAAATCAAGGTTATACAACCTAATGAAGGTATGCTGAGATGACCACCCAGCCGCATCACATATCTCGTTAATGGGAACCCCCGAGATCAAAGCCTTTGAGGCAGCCATACCCCTAGTAGAGTGTGCCCGGACAGCCAAAGGTGAAGGCTGCCCATATGACTCATAGGCAAGAGAGATGGCCTCGACCACCCACTTGCTCATTCTTCCTGATCCGGATTAATCAAAGGAGGAGGACAAAAGGCCTGCACTACAATCGGTCCTGGGACGTTGGTGGGGACCTTGGATTTATAACCAGGTCTAGGATGAAGGAAAGCCCTGAACATACCAGGCGCAAATTCCAAACATGAGGGAGCAACCGAAAGTGCTTGAAGATCTCCAATTCTTTTGAGAGATGAAATTGCCAACAGGTGGACAGTTTTGAGAGGAATCTTCCAGACACCACCTCTAATGGTTCAAAGGGAGCCTCAGCTAACCCTTCCAACACAATAGCCCAGTCCCAGACCGGAGTTTTGTACGCACAGAAGGCCTCAGCCTCTGGGTACCACAGAGAAAGCGTATAAATAGGGGGTCTCTTCCACAGAAGAGTCCCCCAACAGAGCATGATAAGTGGAAATAGCCACTATATAAACCTTCAAGGTAGAAGGAGATAAACCATCCAAGTTTTATACTTGGAGAAATTGCAGCACAAGACTGATAGAAGAGTGGAACAGGTCCAGCTGACATTGTCTACAGCAAGTAGAAACCAACTTCCATTTATTTGTCTGTATAGCTTTCTCGTGGAAGGAGCTCTGGAGTGGAGTATGGTCTCGACAACCTCAGTTGGGAGACCGGATTCTATGAGCCTAGCCCCCTCAGAGGCCAAGCTCAGAGTTTCCACAACTCCAGGCGGGGGTAAATTATCATGCCGCCCGCTTGAGACAGAAAGTCCTGTCTGATGGGGATCTCCATGGGGGAGCCATCTAGAAGAGACACTAGGTCTGCAAATCAAACTCAGATTGGCCAGAATGGGGCTATCAGTATGAGATAGACCCTCTCTAGGCAAACCCTCTCCAGAACTCCTGGGAACAGAGCGATCGGGGAAAAAGTGTGTACAGACGTAATCTCGGCCACGTCTGCACCATGGCATCCAACCCCAGAGGGGTGGATTAGTCAGAGAGCACCACAGTGGGCAAAGAGATGTTCTTTCGAAGCAAATAGGTCAACTTCTGCATGACCAAAGTTCTCAAATGAGCTCCACCACCTCAGGGTGGAGACTCCATTCCCCGGGCCTCAGCCCCTGCCTCAACAGGATGTCTGCCCCCACATTTTGATGGCCCGGGATAAGTGCTCACTGATGGGCTAATCTGCACAACTGGCGAGACCTCAGACCAGGTTGGTATGAGAGACCACTGACATGTTGTCTGTGCGAACCAACACATAGTGGCCCCTCGGGTCTGGGAGGAAGTATTTGAGTACTCGAAATACCGCCATCATTTCCAGATGATTTATGTGCCAGGAAAGTAGATGGTCCTCCCAAAGACCCTGAGCCGAGTGACCACTCATGATCGCCCCCCTAGCCTGTGAGGGAAGCATCCGTCATTAGCATTACACGACGACAAGGAGCCCCCAACACAGGTCCCTGGGACAGGAACCAAGGCTTCTTCCACATGACTAAGGCATGAAGGCATCGCCGCGTGACCTTAATCATGCGAAAAGGATTTCTTCTCGGAGAAAACCCCTTGGTCCTGAACCACCACTGTAAGGGTCTCATGTGCAGCAGGCCAAAAGGTATCACGTTGGACGCAGCTGCCGTAAGACCCAACAGTCTCTGAAACTGTTTTGCAGTGTGTGACTAGCCTAATTTCACCCCATTCACGGCCGAGAGAATGGAACGCACCAGAGCAGGAGACAGACGTGCCTGCATCGTGATGGAATCCCAGACTACCCCTAGATAGTTGGCAGTTTAAGCTGGAAGCAGCACACTCTTCTTGGCATTAATTCTCAGCCCTAGCCTTCTGATGTGAGACAGAACAACATCTCAATGTTGGACTGCCATATGCTCAAACTGAGCTAAATTCAACCAATTGTTGATATAATTCAACACGCGAATGCCCTGGAGTCTCAGAGGAGCCAGAGCTGCATCCACGCATTTTGTGAAGGTGTGGGGTGAAAGCTAGGCAGAAAGGAAGAACCCTGTATTGGTAAGCTTCGCCCCCGAAAGCAAATCTGAGGAACCTCCTGTGCTGAGGATGGAGGGTTACATGAAAGTACCCTCCAACCCTCTTTGGAACAAAGTACAGACTGTAAAACCCTGACAGCTTGCTGGGAGGAGAAACCCTTCTATAGCTCCTTTTTGCAAGAGCGTCAGAACTATGTGTTCCAATACCAGAGACTGCAAGGGGTCAACCACTATAGGGAAGACCCTGTTAAATTGGGGCGGGCGAGACCCGAATTCTGTAACCCTTTCTTTGTGAGCAGTACCCATTGAGAAATACTTGGAAGAAGTTTCCATTCTACCAGAAATCTACTAAGGGAATCAGTCTCTCAAGACTGGCCTCTGGTGTTTTTTTTTTTTTTTTTTTTTTGAGCATTTGTCTCGGCGCCCTGAAGCGGTGAACCGGCAGGGAACAACCGAATCAAATGTCGACCGGCCCTCCTCAGAGGGTCAGTGGAGACCGCTGCACCCTGAAGCACATGAGGTGGCAGAGTTGGCAGAACGGCCCCCTGAGGGCACCGAGGAGGGGCGGATACCATATAGTGTGGTAAAGAACCCTCTTCGGAAGGGGGCTACCCTCGAATGTCCTATGCCACTGGTGTCAGGACCTTTTCGAAGTCTTCTTGGTGATAATAACAGTCCGCAGATCTGTCTTAACCCACAAAGACTTCAGCTGTGTTGCCTGTCCCGGTCCCCAAGCTTTCTGCGGGGGAGCACGGGTGACGACTTTTTTTTTTTTTTTGAGTGAACGGTCAGACCAGTGCCCTGAAATGGCGAACCGGCAGGGAACAACTGAACTGACCACTCTATGACCCTCCTCTTCTTGGAGGATCACTGGAAACCGCTGCACCCTGAAGCACACGAGGTGGCAGGGTTGGCAGACTGGCCTCTCTTCTTTTAAATTCCTCAGAATTTAATGTATTCAATATTTCATTTCATCCTCAAATTAAATGCAGCCAAAAACAAACAGTCAAAAATGACAGGCAGAATATATTGGAATACAAAAAGAATTATAGCTCGTAATAGTTTGCAAGATATTATAGGGAAAGAGAGAAAGGGAACTCCCGTCTACTCAGTTCCCTCCAAATATATATAAACATTTTATATATATATATATATATATATATATATATATATATATATATATATATATATATATATATATATATATATATATATATATATTATTTATTTATATATATATATATATATATATATATATATTACGGGCACGATATCTATGCGCAGCCTCGGCAAACGCGAGATCCGAGCCGTATATTCTTTATTGCAGACTTAATCTGCGCGCTGCCGCGGCAAACGCGAGATTCGAGCCTTGCGTTGGACTTTTATTCCCTCGAGAATAAAGCCAACAGGAGTGGAGTTAAAAACTCCCGCTAGTGCCTACTTCTCTTTACACTTCGGGACATTTTTATGAATGAACACTGTCAGCTGTGAACTGACGTGCATGCTCCACTCTCAGCAAACGACACATCGTGTGCATCCCTACTCGCTCAAAGAGCGCCTGGCGGGAGTGGAGAGGTTTTATATTACAATGCTCGCAAACAACCCCCTCGAGGGCCGCCTGGGCATGCTCTGCTCCCGGACAAACAACACAGAGCTCGTGTGTATCCCCACCCGTGAAGTAATGAAGGTAGGGAGAAGCACACGGTCTGATGCTGTTTGCTCGCCATTATAGTGTCTTTTATATACATATATATGTGGTGTAATACTGATACTCTTGTTCTCAAACAAAAGAGATCGTTTCTGTATATGTAATTGACAGACAACACCAAATAAGACACACAATAACACAGAGCGCTGCTGAAGACACAGAAGCTGGCGTTCTTTGTTCTCAGGAGTGCTTTATAGTTTCCTGGTCCGTGACGTCACCCTCACTGACGTCCCGTCAAACTATTGGTTCGATTTCACGAGTGCTTCAAGACAAAACACACAGAGGCGTTCCCAAAGCGACTATGTAGCGTCGATGTTCCCATGAAAGGGAACACTGTGTTGTTGACCTAATGTAGCATCAGTGATCTGATCTTCCTCTTTCTAGTCAGTGAAAATTGAGCACTATTTGTTTTGAGATTGAACAGAGGATAAACCAAAATATAGATAAGCTCTAATTCTTTGCTTATTGCACACATTTATCAATAAAATACTTTATCCATGAACATAACAGCAACAGTCATTTTTGCACTACGAGTTCAAAACCGTTTTGATTGACAGCAACCTTCATATAGTCAGCCTTAATTATATAGTTATCTATTTTGTAAAAGATTAAAGTGGATTTTTTAACAAGATGTTTGTGAACAACATACAAAACACTGCAAGAGAAAACATATTTGTGCTAATGGAATTTTGATTTTAAACCGTATAATTACTGAGACACAGCCCTGTGACAACTAGCCCCAACCAATCTCCCTTAAATCCCCCACACTTAAGATATTTGACAGAACGGTTATAAAATCAGGCTCTTACCCGTTTCACCAACACCCGTGACCAGAGACAGCACTAGAAATGACCAGGGTGGAATCAGTATGGGCGTTTTCACACTGAATGACACGTGATTAATATATTTTAATATGAACTTATGACACCTCAAGTATAGTGCTGACGGCAGAAGAAGAGTTTTAGCTGATGACATTAGACTAAAGACAGAAAAGTTAAACTGAGAGAAACTTTATGTCAGTCCTTAAAGATGCTCATGTAATAATATTTTCACACTTGGGAATATCTATTCTCAATCAGTTGCACTCAGTGATGACAAGGAACCTGTTCTTAAGACACAGAGAAATAATTGCTTGAATAACTGTGCTTTAATTTGCATATATATGCAGACCAACTATCCTGGTATGGGAACTGCTGGATCCTGGATTGTAAAACACTGGAAGGTATTGCAGTGGCAGTGACGTCAAAAGATATATTTTATCACCAATGTAACTGACGGCTCGTGATACCAAGCGTGATGCACGGCCAGCAACACCAGTTGTGAAACACTTTCTGTTGTGTAGGTTTGTGGAGTCTCGATCTTCACGTGATGTGCAGCTACTGTCTTTGAGCATTCGTGTGCCACAATGCATCAGCGCAGTAGCTCAATATAATGATACACATCTGATGGTCTAAAAATCGCTTTAATGTTCAAACTCGCAAGCCTTAAAACATACAATTGATAAAGTTTAGTGGAGACGCAAGTGCAAGTGATCTCCCTTTAGGGCTCGTTTGCTGTCTGAGTGTTGACTTGGCATTTGAGTTCGCCTCCGTGTTGCTTCCATGCTGCTGATTGGATGGGACAGAGTCACGTGACCTCAAGTGGTAGTATGTTTTTAAATGGGAAAGTTTCAACAGGATTAAAAAAACAAATAACCATCTTGGGAAAATTACACCGGTTAGAGGTTCTGAATTTCAGTTTAGATTACTTTCTGATTAATCATCCAGCCCTGACTCCCAATCAGTTACAATCGGTGTGTTCGACATTGGCTGCAGCTGGATATAACTGATTAGCGAGAGTATCCACGTGCAGGCGGGGAGGAGCTGAAAGTGGAGATGTGAAGTCAGACACTTTCTGTTTCCCGTAGTGACGTTAGAAAATACACGAAACACACGTGATCGTTGTCATGCGGTGAATCCGTCCAATCGTGGAACAGCTGTGTCTTCATCAGAGCTCGTGCAGCTCTTCTTCAGAAACTGCTCTGGCTGACTCAGCCGACTGCTCTCGAATCGCACTTGCGGTACTTTGAGGCCATACGTCACAGTCACATGGTGTCAGCGCTGTCTCAAGTCGGACAAAATTTCTAACCGCCATGCACTGCTTCAAGTCAGCCGCCGATGAATCTTAGATATATCCTAAATATAATTAATTTGATTTCATTAAATTATATTACTAATGTACTAGTTATAAGTACATTTTCCCAACTGTACTTAAGTACACTTAATATAAATGCACTAATTAGCACAAACACTTGAATTGATTTTAAGTGTAGTCAGATAAAGTGAGCCAGATATACAGTACTGTTGTCACAATACTGAAATTTCTAACTTTGATTCAATTTTTGATACCACGGGGAAAAAAAATGCTGCAAATACTTTCATGTAGATGTTTTCAATATTGTATCTTTTTTTTTTTTTTTTGTCCATACATTGAAAGTATAGGCAATCAAATTTATTCTATCACTTTATATGATGACATGCTTTAAGCTTTTATTTACATATACTGTATGTATATATATATATATATATATATATATATATATATATAAACATTGAGTTAAAAAATATTTGTGAGAGAATTGTAATGGTAATTGATCAATGTATTTGTTTTTTACAGTGGGGTAATTTTGATGCAATAACTCACACACAGCACAATGAAGTTTGATTTCAAATGGTAAATTGAATTTAAAAAAGACGTAAACAGTAATAAAATAAGAACAAATAATCAAATTACTAAGAACAGCACAAATAAATTCAATAGAATAAAGATACAAATGAAATAGACTGCTTTATTTTTCAGGTAGGTCTAACAGAAGTATTCAGGTAATAAACTGAAAAAAGAAAGAGTAATTAAATTTAAAATAACATTGGATAATCTTCATTGTTAAAATGACATACAGATTAATCAATTAAAACTACATTAGTTAATCAGTCAAGAGCGGTAAGTGATTTTCTCTTTGTCTTTTTTTGTTTGATTAACATGATCCTCAAATTACTTCAGTCACGTGTCATCACAGCACTCCTGTCAATCATTCAGGGCTCCGCCCACAAAGAGATGCATAAAGGCTGTAATATTTGCTGTGTGTTCAAAACATTACAGCCTCTTGTTGTTATGCTGATTAAAGAAAGAAAGAAAGAAAGAAAGAAAGAAAGTGAAAACATTAATAATATTTAGATAAAAGTATCAAGAACATCAGTCATGATGAATGGATAATACGTTTTTTTTTTTCTCTGTCTTGTAGGTATTCTTACTTACTGGAAGATTTTCATACACAGACGAGTTCAGTTCAGGTTTACAATCATCAAGTTGATCAGCCTTTATGAATGAAGAGACAAAGTAAAAACAAGAGTGTGTTATTTAAATTTCCATATGCTTAATCAAAAGACATTTGATATTTTCACACTGACATTCAGGAGCGTTTAATTCTGTTTGAGTAAAAGTGTAGGAAATCCTCAGTTAAAACATTTACCGTTACATTCTCATACACAGGATTACTCAATTCAACACCACAAGCTTTGTGTCTGTCATGATGAGGTCTGGAATCAACCATCTGTGCCATTAAAAGAAAAAACAGAATAGAGAGAAAATTTTAAAAAATTATATAAACAACTCATTAAATAAAGTCACAGCTACATTTAAAGTTTCACTTTTAGTTTCAAATTCATTTACCTGATCAGTAAACTATTGATAAAAAAATAAATTGTTCTCACCTGAGACTCCTGTGTGTCATTTCTCTTTTTCATCCACCTGATTCCCCTTTAAAGACAATGATTTGACACAATTACAACCAGTCTGAACTTATGTGATGTTTAATACACAATTATTATTTTGAACCAATGAGGTTTCTCTAGGACGTGACACTGCCGTTCTGAATGTGATGAAATCTGGTGTATCTTCAGGATTTACTGCAGTAAAAATGTGAGCTTCAGACTTCCTCGTTCAATAACTAACTGAGTAGCTGTCAGTGTGGAAAGAGAGGATGGAAAATTGGAAATTTTGCTTTGGCTCACATTCATCATGACGTCTCACTGAATTCACAACCTTCTGACTCAGTCACTCATTCACACACACTACATAGTACCACAGACACATATCTTACCAAACCAGCATCATGATGATCACTGCAGCTCCACAAACCACTCCAATGGATATGTATAATATCACCAGATGTCCTACAAAAGAGTAAAACATCTGAACAGATTCATTTTCTTCACTTTAGAAAGAGTAATGTAAGTATATGAGCTGCTCTACCTTTAACAGTCACAGTTACAGCGTCTGATCTCTGAGATCCATGTTGATTGTGAGCCTGACAGTAGAAGCGTCCACTCTGTAGTGCACTGAAACTCTGTCCAGATCCAACAGCTGAGCTTTCATTCTCCTTAAACCAGCTGAAGTTCAGAGCAGGAGGGTTTGAATCACTGCTGCAGATCAGAGTCACTGAATCTCCTGACACTATTTCATCAGATCCATTTATCAACACTGAGACGTTCCTGGGTGGGTCTAAAAAAAGACAAAAATGAAATCTTTGATTAATCACAATCACCACTTTTTAAAAGAACAAATGAATCTGTACTCACACGTGACATTGAGCTGAACAGCAGGAGAGATGTGATTGTGTCCGTGTACAGCACAGCTATATCTGCCTGCATCCTCTCTTCTGACTGACTGCAGCAGGAGTTCATTGTTTCTGTCTCTTCTCTCAGTTAATGGCTGTGAGTTTCTGTACCAGATGAATGTTGCTCTGTCAGTCAGAGTGCAGCTGCTTTTACATGTCAGACGGACTGAATCTCCCTCTGTCACTCTCTCAGGAGACTCCACCTGAAGATCTGAACACAACACACACATTATATCTAGTGCTGCTGTCATACACTGATTATTATTCAACATAATGCACAGTAGAAGAGAGAAACCTCATGAAAGTCACCTGTGACAGTAAGAGTCACTCCTGGATCACCAATCCATTTGTCTTTATCAGTGAAGAATCTGAAATAGTATTCGTGTGAATCATTCAGTGTCACATGACTCAGTCTCATGATGCAGTTCTGCTGTTTATCTCCCAGATACTGAAGCCTCTGACTGTATTCTGTGTCATTAGACAGATCTGGATACTCTCCATTAACTTTTTCCTGTGTTTTAGTCCAGAAGACTTTCATGATCTGATGTCCAGTAGGGTATGTATAAGTGCAGTTCATTATCACTGATGAGTCCTTTAGTGCACAGATGTGTGAAGGACTGTAACTCACACCCCAATCAGCACTAGAAACCCCTGAAACACAGAATTCATCCTTTTATTCAGCATATGCATAAAAATGCAATCCAGTTTCTCTTGAGTGTTTTTGAAGTGTTGCATTGACTCACCGTGAATCATGAGCAGAAAGATCAGAGGAAGAGGAGGAGCCATTCTGACTGATGTCACCATATCAACACCTACAATACATGTATAGTGGCTTATTTTTTAATGTTAAAATAATGACATAACACTATATGTGTCAGACTATTCTTCCCTTATGGAATGAAAACATATTTCCATATATGCATGATTTATGATGCAAGTATACTGAAAAATAAATTAAATAATATATTGCATTAATTTAATGTGTTATATATGTTCATATATTGAAAAATATATTTACAATATATTTAAACTGTAAAATGTAATTAGTTGTGTGTACTTAGAAAAAGCATTGCCTTAAATTTCTCAAAGATGTTTTACTAAAAGTTGTAAAATGTCATATTGGGGCAATGATATAGACTGCGCATTTATTTCTACTTATTAAAATGAAACTTGAAGGGATAGTTCACCCAAAAATAAAAATTTGATGTTTATCTGCTTACTCCCAATGTACTCAATCTCTGCTGATGAAGTATACATGTGAGAGATCACTTCCAGCATCAGAGCACGTTTTCAAACCTCACCAACCGGATGCACAAGGCAGTTAGATATAGGCTGCGTTTACACTTGCCGATTAATATGCGATCACCGTGATCTGATCAAGCAGATCAGATCATTAGCTAATCAGGACACAGCGCATTTATATTTGATCACATTAAAGGTGCTACAGAGGATGTTTTCGTCGACTGAGAAACCAAAGTCTGTTAGTGAGTTTTTGAAATAGGTGCATGTGTAAGAACAACCCCCCTCCTTCACAGCTCATTTCGAGGGAACGCCTCCCAAAACTCATGCACGAGTATTGGAACACGAGTGTTTGTTTACCAGTGGCATTCGCTGTGTTGTGTTAGTGGATTCATTATGTCGGACTCACCGCAGGTAACTCATAATCTGCAGTTGTTACACCTGACAAAAACATTGCATTCGGCACCTGTGGAAAGTTACTGGAGCGCGCACGTCTCTCACAAGGAACGTAATGGCAGTGACTGACAAGCCAGAGGGCCAATCCTTTACGCGATGATCGCGTAAACGATTGGCTGATGTTTTTAAGGCCCTACCTCGTGCACATATGATGTATATTAATATTATTCCTTTCAGTGCACCTAATAAATAGTCTTTTATCAGTTAGTAAAGACAGTTTCAAGTAATATTGCAAAAATGTATAAACCAAAACATCCTCTGTAGCACCTTTAAGTGGCCTCTGTATCTGGATAACTGATCAGATTTCTGTTTCCCGCACAATATTTAAAGTAGGCGCGTTTGAAAGGCAGACGTTTCATAGCGTAAAACAACTTTCACTTTAGCCTCTATCAATGCAGTGCACACAGCACAGATTTTTTTTTTTATTTATTCCACAAAAGTACAATCGATCACAAATAGAGAGCTTAATCTACCAATTTAAATTTCCCAACATTAATCTTGCATGCATGGTGAAAAAAAATATTTCAATGGATTTCGTGATTGAAAGGAGCGTGCAAGCATTTGTATTGTTTGTGTAATATGTAACGGCAGAATCCGAACACTTTCTATTAAAGAAATAAAAGAACGCACATCACATTAAAGAGCATTATTAGAACTAAACAAGTGTGGGCTATACGACACCAGATAAGAGTAAAGACGAGACAAATTAAACAATGTTGCTTTCAATCACTACTTTACTTTCCGATGCAATCTCCAATCTCCAGTCTTTGATCAAATTATTATTATTATTATTATTTTTTTAATGAAAAAATACTTCCAGAGTAACTGGGTTGATCATGTTAAACAAGTCACATCATCCAGGTTTAAAGGTATTAAGTTAAGCTTGTAATATTGGAAATAAACTGAAACAATAAAAACATACGCAATCACCTCGTTTAGATAATGTAGCACAAATGAAAAATGACACACAATGTATCATCTAAGTCTAAATAAACTGTTTTAAAGATAGACGTTTATTGTAAAGTTCAAAGAAGTTTAATTTCTTGTCAAAACTGTGGCAGTATAGGCAAGTGCTAAGGGCGCAATCTCGCTAGGGGGGCGCCAAAGAGGCCGGATGCGTGGACAGGGGCGGATCTACCGGGGTGACACGGGGTGGCATCTGCCACCCTAAGAAGAAGCTTTGCCACCCCAAAATTATCACAGAATAAAATATGTAAGTAGTGTTTGAAGTACTGCTTTTCAGGAGCGGCGCTTCAATATGATGTCTAAAAAAATTGCTTAACACAAAGTAATGGCAAGAAAACACGTCTTTCAATAAACTGTGCATGATGGTTGCACGCAGCGCGCCCAGTGTGCTTCATTAACAAATGACTCTTATGAATCGGTTCTTTGAGAGTCAAAAACACAGCGCAGCCAAGTTCACTTACGATTTTTTTCCCATATTTGTACGTGAATCGGAAATTACTGCTTCCCGGCTAACTCAGAAGTCCTGTGAGAAATGTAGTCCCATCCGAATATGTCAGATTAATTTTCATAATTTTTTGACGAAATTGATTCAGCGACCGCCCGCAACACTTTCATCATGGATAAAGGTATTTTTGCCATCCGACGAACCAATAACATGAAATCAATACGGAGATCCCGATCACAGAAACTAATAGCAGAGTTTGGGTAAGAATCTAAACGTATTTTAGCTTTTCTCGATTGCTAACACATTATAAGTGATTCAGTTGGCCCAGTTTCCCAAACCATTCGTTCAAAGACACATTTCTCAAAACGTTTAACAATGACAACATTAGGTAGCAAAACTGATGACACACCAGTAAAAAAATCTAAGAGAGAGCTGAATGAATAATTTACAGGGGTTTTAAACTTACACAGTACCAGTAGGCTACTTTAGATGAGGGAAATGTCACGTTGTTCACCCTCAATGTTGTGATTGTTAACTTTCTTTGTAGCCATTTGTTATATGTATTTTTTTGCAGCGCTGAGAAATGATTGCCTAGGGATATAGTCTTGTGTCAGAAGACCAATACACTGCTATAGTACTGTATATACTGTATACTGTAATGAAATTTAGCCAAATGTGCAGAGGATGCTGAATTTACTTTTACTGCAATTGACAGTCTATTGTATTTTGGTGCATATCAAGTTCATACTTATTTTTCTCATGCTTTTCATCTACTGCAAGATCAATTTATAATAGTAAAATGAAAAAGAGGTATTTTTGTTACCGTGTTATATGAATTGATCTCACTAGTGTTCACTGGGCAGTGCAGTAGTCTGTGTATTTGTTATGTTTTGTGTGTCATCTGATGCCAAAGTTTGATTTTGTCAGACAAGAATAAGTTTTTGACTAGAACATTTTATTTTGACCTGGATGTTTGAGGTTTGTACAAGTTGGTGTATAGTTTTGATATTGTGTTTAGCTGTGAGAAAATGTTGAATTGTTTCATGAATTGTGCATTAGCAATCAAGAAAAACAATATGACTGAAAAGTTTGAAAGACAAATTTATGTTGGCTTGTCATAAACCCAACCTAAAGTCTTGTTTAAAAAATGTAAAAACTTTGGTCAGTTAGTCCAGAATATAGATGTCCTGGGTGATTGCCAAAGTGTTGCTAGGTGGTTGCTTGGAGATTCTGGGTGGTTGCTAGGCACTTGCTATGCAGTTGCTGGGGTGTTGCTAGAGTATGTAGTTGATGGGGTGTTCTGGGTGAACACACACAGACATTCCCACCTCTGTTAATAACAGAAACTCAACAATTGTTTTGTTGCTCTTTAACTTGCACTAAAATGTGATTTATACCATTGAAGTAACCTGTGTAATATTAATAAAACTGCTCATCTCCTTTAGTGATACAAGCTCAGACTCATTTAGAAGTATTTCATATAGTGTATTTACTTGGTGCCATGATGGATATTGAAAGTTTGTTATTTATTAATTTCATACAGTATTATAGATACTTTCTGGTAATGCAATGTTTGTGAACACAATTGTGTATGTAAGGCTATAAATCTCCAAAACCTATGCATGAGCGCTTGCTTTGGTGTTGCCACCCCTCATAGACCTCATGCCACCCCTTTGCCACCCTATAAATAATTTTGTAGATTCGCCCCTTTGGATAAATCACAATATAAGGGGGCGCCAAAAAAAATCTTGCCTAGGGCGCCAAAGAGGCTAGGGTCGGCACTGGCTGCGTCCGAAAACTGGAAAATGCTGCCTTTTGAGGACACATTTCAAGGTAGGAAGGCATCAAGGCACATCCGAATTCAATGTTACCTTCACTTCCTGTTTCCTGGGATACCTTCATCTGATTGATTTTTGAAGGAAGCATAGATGTATCTTTAGCTGCCTTTGATATCCCACAATCCGAGGCAGCAAGACAGCTAACTAGGGTTTTGGACGCAGCCACTGTATCAGAGCTTGATTCGTTTTACCATAACCATGTGATCGGTGATGTCTGAAGCTTCGTTTTCGCACACAACCACGTGACCGCTTCGTATTCTGATTCATATAACATAAACCCTTGCTAGATGTGAAGTGTCATTTGCTTTTTAGCAAAAGAATATGTCATTATACGAATAAATATTTACATTTGCAGTTTTGTGCATGTTCAGTTTGTATTTATTCCCAGTTCATACTTAGCCTATTTATTTTGATAATATATGCCCAAGCTTGCCTATTTCCCCCCCAAAAAATGTATTCACAGACTCATTTATTCAAATTGTATGAGTAAAATGACATGTGAAAGACTTTATGTATAATAATAATTTACATTGTTCTATACGCTTTTCATAGCACAGACTGATTTATTACATGAAACAGTCCGAAAATAGCTCGGTCGTCTGGGACGCAAATGCAGTTTTTTCCACCTTTTGACCACAAGATGTCGTTAGTGTGCACCGTGTTGAAAAGCTTCGAGTAATGAACCTTTTTACGATACACTTTGAGGGGAAAGCCTCGGTGCTTCACAAAGCTTCATAGTGGTGTATATTATTTTCATTTTTGGGTGAACTAGCCCTTTAACTGAAAAAAAAAAAAAAGTAGTTAATAGACATTACTGCAATAGATTACTGCTTTTTAAATAAAGCAACATGCAGCATGTCACCATCAGTGTCTCTTGATCTTCTCCTGGACTGAAGCACAGGCTCTACTCTTCAGCACAATGGTGACTCACAAAACTCAGTAAGAACTTCTGTAGATGTCTGACAGAAATAAAATCAAACTGGTTAGTAATAAGTGAAGCTGGTAATGCTGTTTTTGTCATTCAACCCTCCTCTGCTGAGATTTTGAGAAGATCTGTTAGTGTTTAATGTTCTGTTGGGATTTAAAGGGTTTCTGTTGTCTGAGTTTTGTTGGTCACCATCAATGTTGTGCAAGTTACTTCCAAACTGTAATACATTATAGATTACTTGTTACTGCTATTTAAAAGTAATTATTTACCTTACAATATTACTGTCTCAGAATTGTAATGTGTTATATCACTCCTGTATTACTTTTGAGTTACTTTCACCAAAATAACTACAGCTGTAGAAAACGTGTTTTGGGGTTTCATTCTTATAATTGATGGCTCAAGACAATGCAAGAAAGGATGACCCTGGTTGTAAGCCTAAACTTGACATAAACTGTAAACTGTCCCTAAAATCTGATTGGTTGATTGGAATGTTGATCCAGGATCATGCTGCACTGTGCCCTGATCTTCCTCTTTCTTGTCAGTGAAAATTGAGCACTTTCCATTTCAAGATTGAACAGAACAAACCAAAAGAGAAATAAGCTCTAGTTCTTTGCTTAATACACACAGAAATCAATAAAATACTTTATTTATCCAAGAACATGACAGCAACAGTCACTTTTGCACTACAGGAGTTAACTGTTTGTCTTTCCCCGCCCCATTTTTGATTGACAGCACATCATAGACAGCTAGAACTCTGACAGAACGATGGCTTTTAATTTCATACTGTGAAACTGTAATGATCCACCTTTGATTTTTGATTCAGTGCACTGCTAGTGTTTACAGCACATACTTCTGGGGTTAGTTGTCACACTTTTATTCTGGTGAATATTTCTTATGACAGCTCATTTTTAAAAGCCACTTCCTGTATAGAGATACATTTTAATATATAAGTCTTGGATATAAGTCTGTATACAGTTATCTATTGCGTACAAGATTAAAGTGGATTTTTATTGAGGTGTTTGCATCCAACAAAGTACTGCTGGAGAAAACACATTTTTGTGATATTGGTCTTTTGAAACCATAGACACAGCCCTGTGACAACTAGCCCCAACCAATCTCCCATAAATCCCACTTAAGATACTTAAGAATCCCACTTAACACTTAAGATATTTGACAGAAAATTAAGCTCTTACCCGTTTCACCAACACCCGTGATCAGAGACAGCACTACAAATGATCAGGGTGGAACCAGTATTGCTGTTTTCACACTGAATGACACGCAATGAATATATTATATTTTAATTTGAGCTTTTGACACCTCAACTATAGTTCTGATAAAGCAGAAGAAGAGTTTTATCTGACAACACCAGACTAAAGACATACAAGTTAAAATGTGAGAAACTTTAAGTCAATCCATGAAGATGCTCATGTTTTCAAACTTGGTAATATCTATATTCAATCATACAGACAGTGATGACAAGGAACCTGATCTTGAGAGAGAGAGAGAAGAGAGAGAATAATAACTTGAATGACTATTCTTTAATATACTTTAGTTTGCATATGCAGACCATCTATCCTGGAATGGGAACTGATGGAGGTGGGATTGTAAAACACTGGAAGCTATTGCAGTGACAGTGATGTAAAAATTTTCATTGACAGCATCGCCAACTGTGAATTTGATAAACCTCCAATTCACTGATTGATTAATAGCCATCTGGAAATTAAACAAAGCACTTAAATCATGCCGATGAAGCAGAATTGATTCATCTAAATGTCTGAAAGTTTTTATGAGAGCTTCTAAGCTTTTTATTCTGCCAGTGGCTTTGTTCTTGAATGCATCATATGTTTTTAAACAGGGTCACAAACACAGTTTCCTCTTTAGCACAGTAAGTGTGAAAACCAAACGCATGAACTTTTGACAGCAGCATCACAGTGTGATCATGTGACCTTCATAAGCAACACTGAGGGACGTCACACCCATGAGGAAGAGGAAATCAGTCCTGTCAGAGTAAAGCTTGAGGCCTTTTATCACATGCACAATATGGCGGCTCTAGTAATGGAAGCCCCGCCTTCTAAATAAAAGTTACAATTTGGCAATCATCACTGATTTCCATAGAAACAGTTCTCAGATGTGCGTTCAGGGCTGCACATGTGCATTGGCTGGAAAAACCTGAAATAAATGTTGTTTTAACACTATTTAAGCATCAGAAACAACTGTGAAAAGTGAGCATTGAAATGATCCATGGATGAGTCAACTAAGACTACTAGCATTGAGAACACTAATTTATTGAATGAAAGATTAATTTAAAATGTTCAATGTTAAAAGTGTATTTACTAGAACATTTGTATTCCTACACTGATCATAAAGATGTTTACAGTGACACAAACAACAACAATCTAATTGATAAACTATTAGCATTAACTGTAAGCCTTTATAATCAAACAAGTCAAGCAACAATATATTTTCATGACAATGTTGTTTGCTGGCCAAGTTTTTGACTTAAATTTGATTTTCCTCAATCTTCTCAAAATACTCCAGTAAATCCTCATCAGACACTCCTGTCAATCATCCAGGCTCCACCCACACAGTCACATAAAGACTGTAAAATGCCATCATACAGCATATTCCTGTTAGTCTGAGACAACAATGAGACACAAATGAGACCCATTTACAAAGATTTACAAAGATAACCATTTTGAAATGTTTAAAGGCACATATCATAGTCTGCAGTGACGTCGAGAGAAGAAAGACAGAGTGGGACATTTAATAGCACAAGATTAATCTCTATTGACTCTCAATGAGAAGAGCTGGACACTTACAGTAACATTCTCATAAACTGTAACATTCTCATACAGAGGGATGTTCATTTTAGGAGCGTAAGTGCATGGATGAACAGCCTTAATGGAAGAGAGGAAAACATGAGAACCAGGAGAAAGAGGAAAACAAAACTAGTTACTGAAACAGTACATGTGTGAATCCTTCAGTGTCACATGACTCAGTCTGATGGTGCAGTTCTGCTGTTTATCTCCCAGATACTGAAGCCTCTGACTGTATTCAGTGTCCTCAGACAGATCTGGAGGCTCTTTTCCCTCTTGTAATGGGCCTTTGGTCCAGAACACTTTCATGATCTGATGTCCAGTAGGGTATGTATAAGTGCAGCTCATTATCACTGATGAGTCTGCAGTGCTGGAGGATGTTGAAAAGCAGAAATAAATCCGACTTACCCAAAATCATGAGCAGAAAGATCAGAGGAAGAGGAGGAGCCATTCTGACTGACATCACAATCAATATACAGACACTTATTTTAGCTTCTGTGAAGGTGAATCTCATGAAATTCATCAAGGTTATTTTCATGACAGTAAAATCTCAATGGTTTTATGCAAATATATTGTATACTTTTTTTCATTTGATTCTCAGGTAAAACATGACTTGAACATTTTTGGAGCGATTCACCCATAATTTATTATTTCCCATATAAAATATAGGTCATATTTAAATAAACAACAGCTTTTTTTTTTCTCTATGAAAATGCAATTTAATAAGTACAGTGAACAAATTAAAAGAAATCTTACCGTTTTTCAGTGATGAAACAATACAGTGAGAACAGGAAGATTTCTCTTGAAGACAAACTCTTTATCTTCCTCTTTTCAAGTACATTTTACCCTCACTTGCTGCTTCAAAACCAGCTTTAATAAAAACTATTAAAAAAAAAAACTTTTTGTATGATAAGAAAATAGATCATCATAAAATGGACAAAACAAATAAAGCAGCATCCTTCAGAGCGTGAGAATTAGCCAAACGAAGAAAGAAAGAGGAAGTGAACAGAGACAAGAACATGCAAAGTTTTTCAAACATTTTCAAAGCGTTTCTTTAAGATGTTTGTGATTTTCACATGCAGTTAAACTTTTATTTCTTCACAGTTTCTTTTGAGTGAACAAATGCAGCCTTGATCCTTTTTAAATTAATTTAATGAATTTGACTTTATAAGATCATACTTACTAAAACCCTTAGTCTCACTTCCTCTTTTGTGTGTTGATAAGTGTCACGTTCACCAGCTGGAGTGCCCATGAGTTCCTCCAGAGGGCACTCCTTATGACTTTGTTCTTCCCATTATGAACTACATTCCCCACAATCCTGTGCCTGGACTCATTATGGTTTATTTTCTCCCAACTGTTGATCATTTACTGGTTTTAGTTTGCCTATTTAAGCTCTTGTGTTTTAGTTGTGGGTCATGAGTTGTATTTATTGTATTTATTTCTCATGGATGTCTTGTTCCTTCCTTTGTGGTCTTTGGATTATGTTTCTATTTCTTTTTGTGGACTATTTGCCAGTTTCCAGGTTTAGAGTGTCTTTATTTTTTGTCTTTTGTTATTAAAGTGTGTGTGTGCATTTGACGAGGTGTGTCTTATGAATATTTTTTTGAGGGGGGGGGGGGGGGGTGTCTGATCCACTCAGTTCCCTCATGCTATTTCATGATCTCAGTTGGACAAATATAGATCTGGCATTGCAACTGAGTGGCTCTGTTTTTACTGTGGAAGTCGCTTCCTCAGTATCCTCCATCTCAAAGTCTTGTCCCAAGATGCCCGCCATTCCAGAGCCTTGTCCCATCATGGCCGCCACGCCTGAGCCCTCAGCCAAGATGTGTGTGGGCTGCATATACATTGGCTCCAGTCCCTGAGCCCGCTCCAGCCCATGACTCCATTCCAGAGCCCTCTCCAGCCCATGACTCCATTCCAGAGCCCGCTCCAGCCCATGAATCCATTCCAGAGCTCCAGCCCATGAATCCATTCCAGAGCCCGCTCCAGAGCCCGCTCCAGCCCATGAATCCATTCCAGAGCCCGCTCCAGCCCATGAATCCATTCCAGAGCCCGCTTCAGCCCATGACTCCATTCCAGAGCCCTCTCCAGCCCATGAATCCATTCCAGAGCCCGCTCCAGCCCATGAATCCATTCCAGAGCCCGCTTCAGCCCATGACTCCATTCCAGAGCCCTCTCCAGCCCATGAATCCATTCCAGAGCCCTCTCCAGCCCATGACTCCATTCCAGAGCCCGCTCCAGCCCATGAATCCATTCCAGAGCTCTCTGCAGCCCTTGAGTCGCTTGAGCGACCAGTAGTTACATGGGAAGGGAATGTCTGTTGCTCTGCTCCACCTATTATCCCAGTCTGGCTTTCAGCCTGTTTCAGTAGGTCACTTATGAAGTAACTTCAGTTGGAATTGTTTTTGTTGTCAAATAAGGAATACAAACTAACTTCATGTTGAAACGTAAGTTGCTGTTAAGGACTTTTTTTTATTGAAAAGTTGTTGTTCCAAACAACACTAAGATTGCTAGTGTAATATTGTGAAGTATTTATAATCATATTAATAATCTGACTAGATCGTTTGTTTTTCTCTATCAATCTATAAATGCAATGCTCTTTAATCTCTTATGCTGCTATTCTAGCCTGGTCTCATTGTTAATATGTAGGTATAAATATGTAGCTTTCAAAGTCAAAAAACATACATTTTTGAAGCCTACGTTTAGAAAGGTGCTGGAATGTACAATATTGATGTATTTATAGCACTAAAATATAAAAATACTAACTTTTTTTACAGCGAAAAAACGTATAATATTTACGAATCTTTCATGTCATAAAGATATATGCATAGTTTTATCGTTTTGCAGATAAATTTAAGATCCATAAACCCCCTGCCGAACATAAACATACCCATTTCATACAGAATGTTAAAAGAATAAAACATAATGGACAGAAATGAGGAGGAAAATGACAATTTTAGTAAAAATATAACATTAAAACGATATTTTGAGCTGCTAATCCTACACATACCCCTAAACCTACCCATAACAATTTCTTAAAACTATGTACTGTTATAAATAAAAGAATAACAAACAAACTTTCAAATTTAAATCATAACGACCATGATCTTTGACTGTGACGGTCGCTGCTGAGAATGAAGATGAAGATCGCTGGATAAAGGGCTAAATTTGGATCTGTTCCTTACAATCATATGGATTGTAAAGATTTGGAGAATAGCGAAACAAATAAAATTGATGTGATTTGTGAGTTTATGTTGTGTTTTGGTGTATCTTATGGTTGTATTGTCAGTTGCTGCATTGGAGAGAACGCCTTCTGTGTCACACAACAAATAAACTAAATATTACAAAATGGTTAAACAATTACAGAAATTTCAAAGTGTTTCAAAGTGTAGTCTTGTTTAACATTATGTAATCCTCCGAAATGAGTTTGCAGCACAAGTCACAAACAGAAATGTTATTTCATATTAAGTAGATGAGTAAACTGCATTCAAAAAATTTGACTAAAATCATGTATTGATATGACAATTGAATACAACAGAATTAAAACATTAATGCCATGATTTTAATGTTAATGGGAATTCATACACATTCACACTTGGATACGTAAATGATGTACGTTTTATTGCTGTTCATACATAATTATTTTTAATTAAATTATTTTTATTTTTTTAAAGTTTTAGCGCTATATTGTATGTTTTTGTGTGTATGAAAATGTAAGTAAATGTACTTGTGGTAGAACCACACTTTACATAAAAATACATATTCTCATGAGATCACGTTGGTTATTCTTGAATGTACTGAATGACAGAAAAGTGTGGATTGTACAACGAAGAGCATGATTGTTGAATAAACATTATGGACCTCTAATACCAAATCAATATAATGCAGAGCAGAGTTGAGCACCGGTACCGGGGACCAAGAATGACACAAACACGAGAAGTGCTGTTCACTCAAAGTCAAAGTTTATTGAGCTCGCTGTAACTCATATATAGCAGGGCATTAGGTCCAACTGAAAACAAAGGAAAGCTAAATTCATGTATGGTCTCATCATCCATATCAAAGAAGCATTAAGGCATCAATAACTGCTTATAGGCTTGAAAAGAACAGTGTGGCTCTTATAGGAAATGACAAGATACTCATTAAAGGGTTAGTTCACCCAAAAATGAAAATTATGTCATTAATGACTCACCCTCATGTCGTTCCAAACCTGTAAGACCTCCGTTCATCTTCAGAACACAGTTTAAGATGTTTTAGATTTAGTCCGAGAGCTTTCTGTCCCTCCATTGAAAATGTATATACGGTAGACTGTCCATGTCCAGAAAGGTAATAAAAACATCATCAAAGTAGTCCATGTGACATCAGTGGGTTAGTTAGAAGTTTTTGAAGCATCGAAAATACATTTTGGTCCAAAAAAACCCCAAAAACTACGACTTTATTCAGCATTGTATTCTCTTCCGGGTCTGTTGTCAATCCGCGTTCACGACTCCGCAGTGACGCTGCTGACGTAATGTCATCTCATCTGCTGAACGTTCCACATGTTCCAGCTGCGGCATTACTGGGCTCTCAAGTGTCACGCATTGAGCGTGACAGTCACTTATTTCGGTCTTTTGTCACGCACTCCCGCCACACATTGTATTTCTCATGCAGAAAAACTATTTATCATATATTTAATATGCCGCAGCGCCTAAAATGTATCTGGCCGCGCCGCTTTCTCTGTGGAACCAATCAAGGCAGGAATCAAGCATGTCTCCCATGGAGTTCTTAGTCGAGCCTGCCACTTATCAGCCAATCAAAAAAAGAAAGAGGCTACACAATAGCCAATCAGAAAATAGAACTATTGTATCTGGGTAAGATTTAACGCAACAACCACTGAAAAAAAGCATATCCTGGAATTTATAATGCTCGGAGCTCCATTTTGAGCACAAAGTCATGATCTCCTGTCATGATCCAGTCATGATCTCCTGTTTTAATGTTACAACTAATTCACAACTTTTAGACATGTTTGCAAAGGTTGTTTTGTTTACAGTGTGCGTCTCCCTCAGACTGTAAAAGAAGCTTGAGCGCACCAGATAACACGTCAGCAGCGTCACCGCAGAGTCGTGAACGCGGATTGACAACAGACCCGGAAGAGAATACAATGCTGAATAAAGTCGTAGTTTTTGTTATTTTTGGACCAAAATGTATTTTTGATGCTTCAAAAACTTCTAACTAACCCACTGATGTCACATGGACTACTTTGATGATGTTTTTATTACCTTTCTGGACATGGACAGTATACCGTACATACATTTTCAACGGAGGGACAGAAAGCTCTCGGACTAAATCTAAAACATCTTAAACTGTGTTCCGAAGATGAACGGAGGTCTTACAGGTTTGGAACGACATGAGGGCGAGTCATTAATGACATAATTTTCATTTTTGGGTCAACTAACCTTTTAAAGGTGTACAAGACTACAACAAATTAAAAAGAGCAAAAGAAGAACTTTTGAAACTTTTGAAAACAGAATAAGAGATCAAAGACAAACGAAGCAAAACATATTCTTCCTAACAATTTTTTTTTTCTGCCTTTTATTTGAAACATGAACAATACTGATACTTAAGGTTAAAAACATTAATAATCTAAATGAAGTAAGCTTTATACGTGATACAAAGCATAAAGAAAAACACACTTCGGTGATTACACACTTTTACATCAATTCATTAACCATTTACCATTTTTGCCCATCCATCTATAAAATGATCCCAAATGACTTAAGTCACATGTCATCACGGCACTCCTGTCAATCATTCAGGGCTCCGCCCACAAAGAGATGCATAAAGGCTGTAATATATTTGTGTGTTCAAAACATTACAGCCTCTTGTTGTTACGCTGATGAAGAAAGAAAGAAAGAAAGAAAGAGAAAGAAAGAAAGAAAGAAAGAAAGAAAGAAAGAAAGAAAGAAAGAAAGAAAGAAAGAAGTTTAAATAAAAGTTTCAAGAACATTCATGATGAAAGAATAATAGGTTGGGATTTTTTTCTCAGTCTTGTAGGTTTTCTTACTTACTGGAAGATTTTCATACACAGACGAGTTCAGTTCAGGTTTAAAATCATCAAGCTTGATCAGCCTTTATGAATGAAGAGACAAAGTAAAAACAGGACTGTGTTATTTAAATTTCCATATACTTAAAAGACATTTGATATTTTCACACTGACATTGAGGAGCGTTTAATTCTGTTTGAGTAAAAGTGTAGGAAATCCTCAGTTAAAACATTTACCGTTACATTCTCATACACAGGATCACTCAATTCAACATCACAATCTTTGTGTCTGTCATGATGAGGTCTGGAATCAACCATCTGTGCCAAAGAAAGAAAGAAACCGAATAGAGAGAAAATAATATATATAAACAACAATATAAACAACTCATTAAATAAAGTCACAGCTACATTTAAACTTTCACTTTTAGTTACAAATTAATTTACCTGATCAGTAAATTATTGATAAAAAAATAAATTGTTCTCACCTGAGACTCCTGTGTGTCATTTCTCTTTTTCATCCTCCTGATTCTCCTTTAAAGACAATGATTTGACACAATTACAACCAATCTGAACTTATGTGATGTTTAATACACAATTATGATTTTGAACCAATGAGGTTTCTCTAGGACGTGACACTGCCGTTCTGAATGTGATGAAATCTGGTGTATCTTCAGGATTTACTGCAGTAAAGATGTGAGCTTCAGACTTCCTCGTTCAATAACTAACTGAGTAGCTGTCAGTGTGGAAAGAGAGGATGAGAAATTGGAAATTGTGCCTTGGCTCACGTTCATCATGACGTCTCACTGAATTCACAACCTTCTGACTCAGTCACTCATTCACACACACTACATAGTACCACAGACACATATCTTACCAAACCAGCATCATGATGATCACTGCAGCTCCACAAACCACTCCAATGGATATGTATAATATCACCAGATGTCCTACAAAAGAGTAAAACATCTGAACAGATTCATTTTCTTCACTTTAGAAAGAGTAAAGTAAGTATATGAGCTGCTCTACCTTTAACAGTCACAGTTACAGCGTCTGATCTCTGAGATCCATGTTGATTGTGAGCCTGACAGTAGAAGCGTCCACTCTGTAGTGCACTGAAACTCTGTCCAGATCCAACAGCTGAGCTTTCATTCTCCTTAAACCAGCTGAAGTTCAGAGCAGGAGGGTTTGAATCACTGCTGCAGATCAGAGTCACTGAATCTCCTGACACTATTTCATCAGATCCATTTATCAACACTGAGACGTTCCTGGGTGGGTCTAAAAAAAGACAAAAATGAAATCTTTGATTAATCACAATCACCACTTTTTAAAAGAACAAATGAATCTGTACTCACACATGACATTGAGCTGAACAGCAGGAGAGATGTGATTGTGTCCGTGTACAGCACAGCTATATCTGCCTGCATCCTCTCTTCTGACTGACTGCAGCAGGAGTTCATTGTTTCTGTCTCTTCTCTCAGTTAATGGCTGTGAGTTTCTGTACCAGATGAATGTTGCTCTGTCAGTCAGAGTGCAGCTGCTTTTACATGTCAGACGGACTGAATCTCCCTCTGTCACTCTCTCAGGAGACTCCACCTGAAGATCTGAACACAACACACACATTATATCTAGTGCTGCTGTCATACACTGATTATTATTCAACATAATGCACAGTAGAAGAGAGAAACCTCATGAAAGTCACCTGTGACAGAAAGAGTAATTAAGAGTCACTCCTGGATCACCAATCCATTTGTCTTTATCAGTGAAGAATCTGAAATAGTATTCGTGTGAATCATTCAGTGTCACATGACTCAGTCTCATGATGCAGTTCTGCTGTTTATCTCCCAGATACTGAAGCCTCTGACTGTATTCTGTGTCATTAGACAGATCTGGATACTCTCCATTAACTTTTTTCCTGTGTTTTAGTCCAGAAGACTTTCATGATCTGATGTCCAGTAGGGTATGTATAAGTGCAGTTCATTATCACTGATGAGTCCTTTAGTGCACAGATGTGTGAAGGACTGTAACTCACACCCCAATCAGCACTAGAAACCCCTGAAACACAGAATTCATCCTTTTATTCAGCATATGCATAAAAATGCAATCCAGTTTCTCTTGAGTGTTTTTGAAGTGTTGCATTGACTCACCGTGAATCATGAGCAGAAAGATCAGAGGAAGAGGAGGAGCCATTCTGACTGACGTCACCATATCAACACCTACAATAAATGTATAGTGGCTTATTTTTTAATGTTAAAATAATGACATAACACTATATGTGTCAGACTATTCTTCCCTTATGGAATGAAAACATATTTCCATATATGCATGATTTATGATGCAAGTATACTGAAAAATAAATTAAATAATATATTGCATTAATTTAATGTGTTATATATGTTCATATATTGAAAAATATATTTACAATATATTTAAACTGTAAAATGTAATTAGTTGTGTGTACTTAGAAAAAGCATTGCCTTAAATTTCTCAAAGATGTTTTACTAAAAGTTGTAAAATGTCATATTGGGGCAATGATATAGACTGCGCATTTATTTCTACTTATTAAAATGAAACTTGAAGGGATAGTTCACCCAAAAATAAAAATTTGATGTTTATCTGCTTACTCCCAATGTACTCAATCTCTGCTGATGAAGTATACATGTGAGAGATCACTTCCAGCATCAGAGCACGTTTTCAAACCTCACCAACCGGATGCACAAGGCAGTTAGATATAGGCTGCGTTTACACTTGCCGATTAATATGCGATCACCGTGATCTGATCAAGCAGATCAGATCATTAGCTAATCAGGACACAGCGCATTTATATTTGATCACATTAAAGGTGCTACAGAGGATGTTTTCGTCGACTGAGAAACCAAAGTCTGTTAGTGAGTTTTTGAAATAGGTGCATGTGTAAGAACAACCCCCCTCCTTCACAGCTCATTTCGAGGGAACGCCTCCCAAAACTCATGCACGAGTATTGGAACACGAGTGTTTGTTTACCAGTGGCATTCGCTGTGTCGTGTTAGTGGATTCATTATGTCGGACTCACCGCAGGTAACTCATAATCTGCAGTTGTTACACCTGACAAAAACATTGCATTCGGCACCTGTGGAAAGTTACTGGAGCGCGCACGTCTCTCACAAGGAACGTAATGGCAGTGACTGACAAGCCAGAGGGCCAATCCTTTACGCGATGATCGCGTAAACGATTGGCTGATGTTTTTAAGGCCCTACCTCGTGCACATATGATGTATATTAATATTATTCCTTTCAGTGCACCTAATAAATAGTCTTTTATCAGTTAGTAAAGACAGTTTCAAGTAATATTGCAAAAATGTATAAACCAAAACATCCTCTGTAGCACCTTTAAGTGGCCTCTGTATCTGGATAACTGATCAGATTTCTGTTTCCCGCACAATATTTAAAGTAGGCGCGTTTGAAAGGCAGACGTTTCATAGCGTAAAACAACTTTCACTTTAGCCTCTATCAATGCAGTGCACACAGCACAGATTTTTTTTTTATTTATTCCACAAAAGTACAATCGATCACAAATAGAGAGCTTAATCTACCAATTTAAATTTCCCAACATTAATCTTGCATGCATGGTGAAAAAAAATATTTCAATGGATTTCGTGATTGAAAGGAGCGTGCAAGCATTTGTATTGTTTGTGTAATATGTAACGGCAGAATCCGAACACTTTCTATTAAAGAAATAAAAGAACGCACATCACATTAAAGAGCATTATTAGAACTAAACAAGTGTGGGCTATACGACACCAGATAAGAGTAAAGACGAGACAAATTAAACAATGTTGCTTTCAATCACTACTTTACTTTTCGATGCAATCTCCAGTCTTTGATCAAATTATTATTATTATTATTTTTTTTTAATGAAAAAATACTTCCAGAGTAACTGGGTTGATCATGTTAAACAAGTCACATCATCCAGGTTTAAAGGTATTAAGTTAAGCTTGTAATATTGGAAATAAACTGAAACAATAAAAACATACGCAATCACCTCGTTTAGATAATGTAGCACAAATGAAAAATTACACACAATGTATCATCTAAGTCTAAATAAACTGTTTTAAAGATAGACGTTTATTGTAAAGTTCAAAGAAGTTTAATTTCTTGTCAAAACTGTGGCAGTATAGGCAAGTGCTAAGGGCGCAATCTCGCTAGGGGGGCGCCATCTCGCTAGGGGGGCGCCAAAGAGGCCGGATGCGTGGACAGGGGCGGATCTACCGGGGTGACACGGGGTGGCATCTGCCACCCTAAGAAGAAGCTTTGCCACCCCAAAATTATCACAGAATAAAATATGTAAGTAGTGTTTGAAGTACTGCTTTTCAGGAGCGGCGCTTCAATATGATGTCTAAAAAAATTGCTTAACACAAAGTAATGGCAAGAAAACACGTCTTTCAATAAACTGTGCATGATGGTTGCACGCAGCGCGCCCAGTGTGCTTCATTAACAAATGACTCTTATGAATCGGTTCTTTGAGAGTCAAAAACACAGCGCAGCCAAGTTCACTTACGATTTTTTTCCCATATTTGTACGTGAATCGGAAATTACTGCTTCCCGGCTAACTCAGAAGTCCTGTGAGAAATGTAGTCCCATCCGAATATGTCAGATTAATTTTCATAATTTTTTGACGAGTTGATTCAGCGACCGCCCGCAACACTTTCATCATGGATAAAGGTATTTTTGCCATCCGACGAACCAATAACATGAAATCAATACGGAGATCCCGATCACAGAAACTAATAGCAGAGTTTGGGTAAGAATCTAAACGTATTTTAGCTTTTCTCGATTGCTAACACATTATAAGTGATTCAGTTGGCCCAGTTTCCCAAACCATTCGTTCAAAGACACATTTCTCAAAACGTTTAACAATGACAACATTAGGTAGCAAAACTGATGACACACCAGTAAAAAAATCTAAGAGAGAGCTGAATGAATAATTTACAGGGGTTTTAAACTTACACAGTACCAGTAGGCTACTTTAGATGAGGGAAATGTCACGTTGTTCACCCTCAATGTTGTGATTGTTAACTTTCTTTGTAGCCATTTGTTATATGTATTTTTTTGCAGCGCTGAGAAATGATTGCCTAGGGATATAGTCTTGTGTCAGAAGACCAATACACTGCTATAGTACTGTATATACTGTATACTGTAATGAAATTTAGCCAAATGTGCAGAGGATGCTGAATTTACTTTTACTGCAATTGACAGTCTATTGTATTTTGGTGCATATCAAGTTCATACTTATTTTTCTCATGCTTTTCATCTACTGCAAGATCAATTTATAATAGTAAAATGAAAAAGAGGTATTTTTGTTACCGTGTTATATGAATTGATCTCACTAGTGTTCACTGGGCAGTGCAGTAGTCTGTGTATTTGTTATGTTTTGTGTGTCATCTGATGCCAAAGTTTGATTTTGTCAGACAAGAATAAGTTTTTGACTAGAACATTTTATTTTGACCTGGATGTTTGAGGTTTGTACAAGTTGGTGTATAGTTTTGATATTGTGTTTAGCTGTGAGAAAATGTTGAATTGTTTCATGAATTGTGCATTAGCAATCAAGAAAAACAATATGACTGAAAAGTTTGAAAGACAAATTTATGTTGGCTTGTCATAAACCCAACCTAAAGTCTTGTTTAAAAAATGTAAAAACTTTGGTCAGTTAGTCCAGAATATAGATGTCCTGGGTGATTGCCAAAGTGTTGCTAGGTGGTTGCTTGGAGATTCTGGGTGGTTGCTAGGCACTTGCTATGCAGTTGCTGGGGTGTTGCTAGAGTATGTAGTTGATGGGGTGTTCTGGGTGAACACACACAGACATTCCCACCTCTGTTAATAACAGAAACTCAACAATTGTTTTGTTGCTCTTTAACTTGCACTAAAATGTGATTTATACCATTGAAGTAACCTGTGTAATATTAATAAAACTGCTCATCTCCTTTAGTGATACAAGCTCAGACTCATTTAGAAGTATTTCATATAGTGTATTTACTTGGTGCCATGATGGATATTGAAAGTTTGTTATTTATTAATTTCATACAGTATTATAGATACTTTCTGGTAATGCAATGTTTGTGAACACAATTGTGTATGTAAGGCTATAAATCTCCAAAACCTATGCATGAGCGCTTGCTTTGGTGTTGCCACCCCTCATAGACCTCATGCCACCCCTTTGCCACCCTATAAATAATTTTGTAGATTCGCCCCTTTGGATAAATCACAATATAAGGGGGCGCCAAAAAAAATCTTGCCTAGGGCGCCAAAGAGGCTAGGGTCGGCACTGGCTGCGTCCGAAAACTGGAAAATGCTGCCTTTTGAGGACACATTTCAAGGTAGGAAGGCATCAAGGCACATCCGAATTCAATGTTACCTTCACTTCCTGTTTCCTGGGATACCTTCATCTGATTGATTTTTGAAGGAAGCATAGATGTATCTTTAGCTGCCTTTGATATCCCACAATCCGAGGCAGCAAGACAGCTAACTAGGGTTTTGGACGCAGCCACTGTATCAGAGCTTGATTCGTTTTACCATAACCATGTGATCGGTGATGTCTGAAGCTTCCTTTTCGCACACAACCACGTGACCGCTTCGTATTCTGATTCATATAACATAAACCCTTGCTAGATGTGAAGTGTCATTTGCTTTTTAGCAAAAGAATATGTCATTATACGAATAAATATTTACATTTGCAGTTTTGTGCATGTTCAGTTTGTATTTATTCCCAGTTCATACTTATTTATTTTGATAATATATGCCCAAGCTTGCCTATTTCCCCCCCAAAAAATGTATTCACAGACTCATTTATTCAAATTGTATGAGTAAAATGACATGTGAAAGACTTTATGTATAATAATAATTTACATTGTTCTATACGCTTTTCATAGCACAGACTGATTTATTACATGAAACAGTCCGAAAATAGCTCGGTCGTCTGGGACGCAAATGCAGTTTTTTCCACCTTTTGACCACAAGATGACGTTAGTGTGCACCGTGTTGAAAAGCTTCGAGTAATGAACCTTTTTACGATACACTTTGAGGGGAAAGCCTCGGTGCTTCACAAAGCTTCATAGTGGTGTATTATTTTCATTTTTGGGTGAACTAGCCCTTTAACTGAAAAAAAAAACCAAAAACAACAAAAAAAAACAAAAAAACAAAGTAGTTAATAGACATTACTGCAATAGATTACTGCTTTTTAAATAAAGCAACATGCAGCATGTCACCATCAGTGTCTCTTGATCTTCTCCTGGACTGAAGCACAGGCTCTACTCTTCAGCACAATGGTGACTCACAAAACTCAGTAAGAATTTCTGTAGATGTCCGACAGAAATAAAATCAAACTGGTTAGTAATAAGTGAAGCTGGTAATGCTGTTTTTGTCATTCAACCCTCCTCTGCTGAGATTTTGAGAGATCTGTTAGTGTTTAATGTTCTGTTGGGATTTAAAGGGTTTCTGTTGTCTGAGTTCCCTTTCGTGGGAACTATCGACGCTACGTCGAATGACGTGATGGGAACCCTCTGCATTTTGTGTTCGTGAAGCACCTCTGTATCCAACCAATGAGGAAACGTGACGTCAGAGGCGGGTGACGTCACGGACCAGGAAACTATAAAGCATACCCAGAACAAAGAACGCTAGCTTCTGTTGTCTTCAGCAAGCGCTCTCTGTATCTTGTGTGTCTTATTTGGTGTTGTTTGTCTTATCACATATAAATAATCACGATCTCTTTGTCTGAGGACAAGAGTATCTCACACCAATCCATATATTTATATATAAAAAAAGACACGTATTATGGCGAGAAACGGCAGTGAAGTGGGAGTGAGTATGCCCAGGCAGCTCTCGAGGGAGCCGTCTGTGTGCACTGTAAAAACTTGCTCTCAGGACACTGTGCTCCAGTGTTCCCCGCGGATCGGGTCCCGTTTCTGCTGAGGCAGGCCGGAGGCTCCGTTCGTGGGGTTCACAAATGGATCTGACAGAGGGGTTAGAGACGGGCGCCGCCCTTTCTCTGCCTTCACCTGCCAGGTTCAGTGCCGTCTCCCAGGTGGAAGCACGCTCTGCGGTTTCTTCCCCCGGGTTGAGGCACCGACATTCACATGTCCAGCTCTGAGGAGGTGGATATTGTGATATCGATCTGAGGATCGCCACCTCACAGTCACACACATATCGTGTTTCAAAATCACACGTTTATAACAAATCAATCGTGAACAGTTTAATTTTCCCCTGTGCTACACTACAAAGCGAGTAGGGATACACACGATTTATGTGTCGTTTGCTGGGAGTGGAGCGTGCACGTCAGCTCACAACTGACAGTGACAGTGTTCATTCATAAAAATGTCCCGAAGAAAAGTATGCACTAGCGGGAGTTTTGTAGCTCCACTCCTGTTGGCTTTATTCTCGAGGGAATAAAAGTCTAATGCAAAGCTCGGATCTCGCGCTTGCCGAGGCAGCGTGTGGATTGAGTTTTCATTAAAGAATATAGCTCGGATCTCGCGCTTGCCGAGGCAGCGCGTGGATTGGGTTTTCATTAAAGAATATATGGCTCGGATCTCGCGTTGCCGAGGCAGCGGGTAGATTAAGTCTGCAAGAATGAATATACGGCTCGGGTCTTGCGTTTGCCGAGGCTGCGCATGTATCACGTGTCCGTGATTATGCGTGCTTGTGTGTGCGTATGTGTATATATATATTTATATATTAAGGGATCTGAGCAGACGGGAGTTTACCTTTCTCTCTTTCCCTAAAATACGAGCTATAATTCTTTTTTTTTTGTATTCTAAATATATTCAGTCTGTTCAAAAATATATATTTATATAAGAACTGGCTGCATTTAATTTGAGGATTAAATGAAATATTGAATACATTAAATTCTGAGGAATTTAAAAGAAAATAAAGGAGACCCTTCTGCTAACCCTGCCACCCAGTGTGCTTCAGGGCGCAGCGGTCTCCACCGATCCTCCGAGGAGGGCCGGTCATCACTTGATTCAGCTGTTCCTTGCCGGTTCACCGCTTCAGGGTGCCGAGTCAAGTGCTCAAAAAACACAAGAGGCCAGTCTCGAGAGACTGGTTCCCTTTGTAAATAAGGCAGAATGGAAACTTCTCCCAAATATTTCAAAATGGGTGCTGCTTACAATAGAAAAGGGTTACAAATTCGGGTCTCGCCCGCCCCAGTTTAATGGGGTCCTTCCCACAGTGGTGGCCCCTGAGCAGTCTCTGGTAATGGAACAGGAGGTTATGACACTCTTGCAAAAAGGAGCTATAGAAGGGGTTCTCCTCCCAGCAAGCTGTCAGAGTTTTACAACTTATACTTCATTGTTCCAAAGAAGGATGGAGGGTTATCCCACAGATCAGGTTTGAGGACTGGTTTGTTGTGATAGACCTGAAAGTTGGTTACTTTCATGTATCCGTCCATCCATCCTTCTCACAGGAAGTTCCTCAGGTTTGCTTTCAGGGACAAAGCTTACCAATACAGGGTTCTTCCTTTCGGCCTATCATTATCACCCCGCATGTTCATGAAGTGCGTGGATGCAGCGCTGGCTCCATTGAGACTCCAGGGCATCCGCGTGCTGAACTATATCGACGATTGGTTGATATTAGCTCAAACAGAACAGCTGGCAGGTCAACATCAAGATGTTGTTCTGTCGCACATGAAAAAGCTTGGGCTGAGGCTCAATGCCAAAAAGAGTGTGCTGGTTCTGAGTCAGATTGCAAACTATCTAGGAGTAATCTGGGATTCTACCATGATGCAGGCGCGGCTGTCTCCTGCTCGTGTGAATTCCATTCTCGGAGCCGTGAATGGGGTGAAGTTAGGCCAGTCACTCACTGTAAAACAGTTTCAGAGACTGTTGGGTCTGATGGCAGCTGCGTCCAACGTGATTACTATTGGCCTTCTGCACATGAGACCCTTACAGTGGTGACTCAGGACCAAGGGGTTTTCCCTGAGGGGAAATCCTTTTCGCATGATCAAAGTCACGCGCCGATGCCTTCGTGCTCTGGTCATGTGGAAAAAGCTTTGGTTCCTGTCCCAGGACCCGTGTTGGGGGCTTCTCGTTGTCGCGTAATGCTTACGACGGATGCTTCCCTCACGGGCTGGGGGGCGATCATGAGTGGTCGCTCGGCTCAGGGTCTATGGGAGGACCATCAGCTCTCCTGGCACATAAATTGGCTGGAGATGATGGCGGTGTCTCTAGAACTGAAACACTTCCTCCCAGACCTGAGGGGCCACCACGTGTTGGTCCGTACGGACAACACGACGGTGGTCTCTTATGACCAGTCACTCACTGTAAAACAGTTTCAGAGACTGTTGGGTCTTATGGCAGCTGCGTCCAACGTGATTACTATTGGCCTTCTGCACATGAGACCCTTACAGTGGTGGCTCAGGACCAAGGGGTTTTCCCTGAGGGGAAATCCTTTTCGCATGATCAAAGTCACGCGGCGATGCCTTCGTGCTCTGGTCATGTGGAAAAAGCTTTGGTTCCTGTCCCAGGACCGGTGTTGGGGACTTCTCGTCGTCGCGTAATGCTTACGACGGATGCTTCCCTCACGGGCTGGGGGGCGATCATGAGTGGTCGCTCGGCTCAGGGTCTATGGGAGGACCATCAGCTCTCCTGGCACACAAATCGGCTGGAGATGATGGCGGTGTCTCTAGAACTGAAACACTTCCTCCCAGACCTGAGGGGCCACCACGTGTTGGTCCGTACGGACAACACGACTGTGGTCTCTTATGACCAGTCACTCACTGTAAAACAGTTTCAGAGACTGTTGGGTCTTATGGCAGCTGCGTCCAACGTGATAACTTTTGGCCTTCTGCACATGAGACTCTTACAGTGGTGGCTCAGGACCAAGGGGTTTTCTCCGAGGGGAAATCCTTTTCACAAGATCAAGAGTCACGCGGCGATGCCTTCGTGCTCTGGTCATGTGGAAAAAGCCTTGGTTCCTGTCCCAGAACCCATGTTGGGGACTTCTCGTCGTCGTGTAATGCTTACGACGGATGCTTCCCTCATGGGCTGGGGGGCGATCATGAGTGGTCGCTCAGCTCAGGGTCTCTGGGAGGACCATCAGTTCCTGGCACTTAAATCGGCTGGAAATGATGGCGGTATTTCTTGCAGTAAAATACTTCATCCCAGACCTGAGGGCATTAAAATGTGGGAGCAGACGCCCTGTCGAGGCAGGGGCCGAGGCCCGGGGAATGGAGTCTCCACACTGAGGTGTGGAGCTCACTTTGGAAATCTTTGGTCGAGCTGAAATCGACCTATTTGCTTCAGGGGAATCAACCCAGTGTCCACTGTGGTTCTCCCTATCTCATTCAGCACCACTGGGTCTGGATGCCATGGTACAGACGTGGCCGAGGCTGCGTCTGTATGCATTTCCCCGTTCGCTCTGCTCCCGGGAGTTCTGGAGAAAGTACGCCAGGAAGGGGTCAGTCTAATATTGATAGCCCTGTACTGGCCAACCAAAATATGGTTCTCAGACCTAGTGTCACTTCTAGATGGCTCCCTGATGGAGCTTCCTCTCAGGCAGGACCTCCTGTCTGTCTCAAGCGGGCGGCATGATAATTCATCCACGCCCAGAACTATGGAGACTGTGGGCCTGGCCTCTGAGGGGGCCAGGCTCATAGATGTTGCTCTCCCAACTGAGGTTGTGGAGACCATACTCCACTCCAGAGCTCCCTCCACGAGGAAGTGTATGCGGCCATTTCGGCCATACTCCTCTGGGGGATTCCTCGGTAGGTCGAGACCCCCTTTTTTATACGCTTCCTCCGTGGTACTCTGAGGCTGAGGCCTTCAGTACGTACAAGGACTCAGGCCTGGGACTTGGCCGTGGTATTAGAAGGGTTAGCCGAGGCTCCCTTCGAACGACTAGAGGAAGTTTCAGAGAAATTCCTCACCCTTAAAGACCATATTTCTACTGGCTATTTCATCTCTTAAAAGAGTAGGAGATCTTCAAGCACTTTCAGCTGCTTCTTTGTGTTTGGAATTCGCACCTGGAATGGTCAAAGCATTCCTGCACACTAGACCAGGCTATATGCCTAAGGTCCCCACCAACGTCCCAGGTTCCATTGTACTTCAGGCCGTCCATCTTCCTCCATTTACAACTTTGGATCAGGAGAAACTCAATCTGCTCTGCCCAGTGAGGGCTTTAGATGCATATGTCCACAGAGCTGCCCTGTGGGGCAAAAGAGATCAATTGCTTGTGTGTTTTATGGGTCTCATTAGAAAGGAGGTCCAGCATCTAAGCAGAGAATGAGCAAGTGGGTGGTCGAGGCTATCTCACTTGCTTATGAGGCGACCGGACAGCCATCTCCATTAGCTGTCCGTGTTCACTTGACTAGGGGTATGGCGGCCTCAAAGGCCTTAATGTCAGGAATATCCATTAATGACATATGTGGTTCTGCTGGATGGTCATCCCAGCACACATTTATTGGTTTTACAACCTGGATGTAGGCTCCTCTCCGGGGTCCTCAGTTCTGTCTACAAGATAACAGACAGGTACTTGGTGATACGGCGTAGTTGGGATAGCGTTCCCATCACGTCATTCGACGTAGCGTCGATAGTTCCCACGAAAGGGAACGTCTCGGGTTACAGATGTAACCCCTGTTCCCTGAGTAAGGGAACGAGACGCTACGTCACGTTGCCGTACCCCGGCATACCTGTGAGCGTCTTGCTTCAGACATATTCCAGAAGCTAGCGTTCTTTGTTCTGGGTATGCTTTATAGTTTCCTGGTCCGTGACGTCACCCGCCTCTGACGTCACGTTTCCTCATTGGTTGGATACAGAGGTGCTTCACGAACACAAAATGCAGAGGGTTCCCATCACGT
This sequence comes from Megalobrama amblycephala, assembly GCF_018812025.1. NCBI lineage: Eukaryota > Metazoa > Chordata > Actinopteri > Cypriniformes > Xenocyprididae > Megalobrama > Megalobrama amblycephala. The sequence goes on along the minus strand of NC_063050.1, from coordinate 10,102,508 downwards.
CATTCGACGTAGCGTCTCGTTCCCTTACTCAGGGAACAGGGGTTACATCTGTAACCCGAGACGTTTTGTTGGTCACCATCAATGTTGTGCAAGTTACTTCCAAACTGTAATACATTATAGATTACTTGTTACTGCTATTTAAAAGTAATTATTTACCTTACAATATTACTGTCTCAGAATTGTAATGTGTTATATCACTCCTGTATTACTTTTGAGTTACTTTCACCAAAATAACTACAGCTGTAGAAAACGTGTTTTGGGGTTTCATGACCCTTTAACATTCTAAAATGACAAAATGCATAACATTTTACATCCAGTAGAGGGTATATGATGTAGCATAATGACTGTGGGCTATCCAAGCTACTAACAATATAGCTTATAATTGATGGCTCAAGACAATGCAAGAAAGGATGACCCTGGTTGTAAGCTTAAACTTGACATAAACTGTAAACTGTCCCTAAAATCTGATTGGTTGATTGGAATGTTGATCCAGGATCATGCTGCACTGTGCCCTGATCTTTCTCTTTCTTGTCAGTGAAAATTGAGCACTTTCCATTTCAAGATTGAACAGAACAAACCAAAAGAGAAATAAGCTCTAGTTCTTTGCTTAATACACGCATAAATCAATAAAATACTTTATTTATCCAAGAACATGACAGCAACAGTCACTTAGGCACTACAGGAGTTAACTGTTTGTCTTTCCCCGCCCCATTTTTGATTGACAGCACATCATAGACAGCTGAACTCTGACAGAACGATGGCTTTTAATTTCATACTGTGAAACTGTAATGATCCACCTTTGATTTTTGATTCAGTGCACTGCTAGTGTTTAAAGCACATACTCTGGGGTTAGTTGTCACACCTTTATTCTGGTGAATATTTCTTATGACAGCTCATTTTTAAAAGCCACTTTCTGTATAGAGATACATTTTAATATATAAGTCTGTATACAGTTATCTATTGTGTACAAGATTAAAGTGGATTTTTATTGAGGTGTTTGCATCCAACAAAGTACTGCTGGAGAAAACACATTTTTGTGATATTGGTCTTTTGAAACCATAGACACAGCCCTGTGACAACTAGCCCCAACCAATCTCCCATAAATCCCACTTAAGATACTTAAGAATCCCACTTAACACTTAAGATATTTGACAGAAAATTAAGCTCTTACCCGTTTCACCAACACCCGTGATCAGAGACAGCACTACAAATGATCAGGGTGGAACCAGTATTGCTGTTTTCACACTGAATGACACGCGATGAATATATTATATTTTAATTTGAGGTTTTGACACCTCAACTATAGTTCTGATAAAGCAGAAGAAGAGTTTTATCTGACAACACCAGACTAAAGACATACAAGTTAAAATGTGAGAAACTTTAAGTCAATCCATGAAGATGCTCATGTTTTCAAACTTGGTAATATCTATATTCAATCATACAGACAGTGATGACAAGGAACCTGATCTTGAGAGAGAGAGAGAGAGAGAGAGAGAGAATAATAACTTGAATGACTATTCTTTAATATACTTTAGTTTGCATATGCAGACCATCTATCCTGGAATGGGAACTGATGGAGGTGGGATTGTAAAACACTGGAAGCTATTGCAGTGACAGTGATGTAAAAATTTCATTGACAGCATCGCCAACTGTGAATTTGATAAACCTCCAATTCACTGATTGATTACTAGCCATCTGGAAATTAAACAAAGCACTTAAATCATGCTGATGAAGCAGAATTGATTCATCTAAATGTCTGAAAGTTTTTATGAGAGCTTCTAAGCTTTTTATTCTGCCAGTGGCTTTGTTCTTGAATGCATCATATGTTTTTAAACAGGGTCACAAACACAGTTTCCTCTTTAGCACAGTAAGTGTGAAAACCAAACGCATGAACTTTTGACAGCAGCATCACAGTGTGATCATGTGACCTTCATAAGCAACACTGAGGGACGTCACACCCATGGAGGAAGAGGAAATCAGTCCTGTCAGAGTAAAGCTTGAGGCCTTTTATCACATGCACAATATGGCGGCTCTAGTAATGGAAGTCCCCGCCTTCTAAATAAAAGTTACAATTTGGCAATCATCACTGATTTCCATAGAAACAGTTCTCAGATGTGCGTTCAGGGCTGCACATGTGCATTGGCTGGAAAAACCTGAAATAAATGTTGTTTTAACACTATTTAAGCATCAGAAACAACTGTGAAAAGTGAGCATTGAAATGATCCATGGATGAGTCAACTAAGACTACTAGCATTGAGAACACTAATTTATTGAATGAAAGATTAATTTAAAATGTTCAATGTTAATAGTGTATTTACTAGAAGATTTGTATTCCTACACTGATCATAAAGATGTTTACAGTGACACAAACAACAACAATCTAATTGATAAACTATTAGCATTAACTGTAAGCCTTTATAATCAAACAAGTCAAGCAACAATATATTTTCATGACAATGTTGTTTGCTGGCCAAGTCTTTGACTTTAAATTTGATTTTCCTCAATCTTCTCAAAATACTCCAGTAAATCTTCATCAGACACTCCTGTCAATCATCCAGGCTCCACCCACACAGTCACATAAAGACTGTAAAATGCCATCGTCACTACAGCATATTCCTGTTAGTCTGAGACAAAAATGAGATCCATTTACAAAGATTTACAAAGATAACCATTTTGAAATGTTTAAAGGCACATATCATAGTCTGCAGTGATGTCGAGAGAAGAAAGACAGAGTGGGACATTTAATAGCACAAGATTAATCTCTATTGACTCTCAATGAGAAGAGCTGGACACTTACAGTAACATTCTCATAAACTGTAACATTCTCATACAGAGGGATGTTCATTTTAGGAGCGTTGGTGCATGGATCAACAGCCTTAATGGAAGAGAGATAGAAGAAAACATGAGAACCAGGAGAAAAAGAAAACAAAACTAGTTACTGAAACAGTACATGTGTGAATCCTTCAGTGTCACATGACTCAGTCTGATGGTGCAGTTCTGCTGTTTATCTCCCAGATACTGAAGCCTCTGACTGTATTCAGTGTCCTCAGACAGATCTGGAGGCTCTTTTCCCTCTTGTAATGAGCCTTTGGTCCAGAACACTTTCATGATCTGATGTCCAGTAGGGTATGTATAAGTGCAGCTCATTATCACTGATGAGTCTGCAGTGCTGGAGGATGTTGAAAAGCAGAAATAGGTCTGACTTACCCAAAATCATGAGCAGAAAGATCAGAGGAAGAGGAGGAGCCATTCTGACTGACATCACAATCAATATACAGACACTTATTTTAGCTTCTGTGAAGGTGAATCTCATGAAATTCATCAAGGTTATTTTCATGACAGTAAAATCTCAATGGTTTTATGCAAATATATTGTATACTTTTTTTCATTTGATTCTCAGGTAAAACATGACTTGAACATTTTTGGAGCGATTCACCCATAATTTATTATTTCCCATATAAAATATAGGTCATATTTAAATAAACAACAGCTTTTTTTTTCTCTATGAAAATGCAATTTAATAAGTACAGTGAACAAATTAAAAGAAATCGTACCGTTTTTCAGTGATGAAACAATACAGTGAGAACAGGATGATTTCTCTTGATGACAAACTCTTTATCTTCCTCTTTTCAAGTACATTTTACCCTCACTTGCTGCTTTAAAACCAGCTTTAATTAAAACTATTAAAAAAAAAACTTTTGTATGATAAGAAAATAGATCATCATAAAATGGACAAAACAAATAAAGCAGCATCCTTCAGAGCGTGAGAATTAGCCAAACGAAGAAAGAAAGAGGAAGTGAACAGAGACAAGAACATGCAAAGTTTTTCAAACATTTTCAAAGCGTTTCTTTAAGATGTTTGTGATTTTCACATGCAGTTAAACTTTTATTTCTTCACAGTTTCTGTTGAGTGAACAAATGCAGCCTTGATCCTTTTTAAATTAATTTAATGAATTTGACTGTATAAGATCGTACTTACTAAAACCCTTAGTCTCACTTCCTCTTTTGTGTGTTGATAAGTGTCACGTTCACCAGCTGGAGTGCCCATGAGTTCCTCCAGAGGGCACTCCTTATGACTTTGTTCTTCCCATTATGAACTACATTCCCCACAATCCTGTGCCTGGACTCATTATGGTTTATTTTCTCCCAACTGTTGATCATTTACTGGTTTTAGTTTGCCTATTTAAGCTCTTGTGTTTTAGTTGTGGGTCATGAGTTGTATTTATTGTATTTATTTCTCATGGATGTCTTGTTCCTTCCTTTGTGGTCTTTGGATTATGTTTCTATTTCTTTTTGTGGACTATTTGCCAGTTTCCAGGTTTAGAGTGTCTTTATTTTTTGTCTTTTGTTATTAAAGTGTGTGTGTGCATTTGACGAGGTGTGTCTTATGATATTTTTTTGAGGGGGGGGGGGGGGTGTCTGATCCACTCAGTTCCCTCATGCTATTTCATGATCTCAGTTGGACAAATATAGATCTGGCATTGCAACTGAGTGGCTCTGTTTTTACTGTGGAAGTCGCTTCCTCAGTATCCTCCATCTCAAAGTCTTGTCCCAAGATGAATCCATGAATCCATTCCAGAGCCCGCTCCAGCCCTTGAATCCATTCCAGAGCCCTCTCCAGCCCATGAATCCATTCCAGAGCCCGCTCCAGCCCATGAATCCATTCCAGAGCCCGCTCCAGCCCTTGAATCCATTCCAGAGCCCGCTCCAGCCCATGAATCCATTCCAGAGCCCGCTCCAGCCCATGAATCCATTCCAGAGCCCGCTCCAGCCCTTGAATCCATTCCAGAGCCCGCTCCAGCCCATGAATCCATTCCAGAGCCCGCTCCAGCCCATGAATCCATTCCAGAGCCCGCTCCAGCCCATGAATCCATTCCAGAGCCCGCTCCAGCCCATGAATCCATTCCAGAGCCCGCTCCAGCCCTTGAATCCATTCCAGAGCCCGCTCCAGCCCATGAATCCATTCCAGAGCCCTCTCCAGCCCATGAATCCATTCCAGAGCCCTCTCCAGCCCATGACTCCATTCCAGAGCCCGCTCCAGCCCATGAATCCATTCCAGAGCTCTCTGCAGCCCTTGAGTCGCTCGAGCGACCAGTAGTTACATGGGAAGGGAATGTCTGTTGCTCTGCTCCACCTATTATCCCAGTCTGGCTTTCAGCCTGTTTCAGTAGGTCACTTATGAAGTAACTTCAGTTGGAATTGTTTTTGTTGTCAAATAAGGAATACAAACTAACTTCATGTTGAAACGTAAGTTGCTGTTAAGGACTTTTTTTTATTGAAAAGTTGTTGTTCCAAACAACACTAAGATTGCTAGTGTAATATTGTGAAGTATTTATAATCATATTAATAATCTGACTAGATCGTTTGTTTTTCTCTATCAATCTCTAAATGCAATGCTCTTTAATCTCTTATGCTGCTATTCTAGCCTGGTCTCATTGTTAATACGTAGGTATAAATATGTAGCTTTCAAAGTCAAAAAACATACATTTTTGAAGCCTACGTTTAGAAAGGTGCTGGAATGTACAATATTGATGTATTTATAGCACTAAAATATAAAAATACTAACTTTTTTTACAGCGAAAAAACGTATAATATTTACGAATCTTTCATGTCATAAAGATATATGCATAGTTTTATCGTTTTGCAGATAAATTTAAGATCCATAAACCCCCTGCCGAACATAAACATACCCATTTCATACAGAATGTTAAAAGAATAAAACATAATGGACAGAAATGAGGAGGAAAATGACAATTTTAGTAAAAATATAACATTAAAACGATATTTTGAGCTGCTAATCCTACACATACCCCTAAACCTACCCATAACAATTTCTTAAAACTATGTACTGTTATAAATAAAAGAATAACAAACAAACTTTCAAATTTAAATCATAACGACCATGATCTTTGACTGTGACGGTCGCTGCTGAGAATGAAGATGAAGATCGCTGGATAAAGGGCTAAATTTGGATCTGTTCCTTACAATCATATGGATTGTAAAGATTTGGAGAATAGCGAACAAATAAAATTGATGTGATTTGTGAGTTTATGTTGTGTTTTGGTGTATCTTATGGTTGTATTGTCAGTTGCTGCATTGGAGAGAACGCCTTCTGTGTCACACAACAAATAAACTAAATATTACAAAATGGTTAAACAATTACAGAAATTTCAAAGTGTTTCAAAGTGTAGTCTTGTTTAACATTATGTAATCCTCCGAAATGAGTTTGCAGCACAAGTCACAAACAGAAATGTTATTTCATATTAAGTAGATGAGTAAACTGCATTCAATAAATTTGACTAAAAACATGTATTGATATGACAATTGAATACAACAGAATTAAAACATTAATGCCATGATTTTAATATTAATGGGAATGCATACACATTCACACTTGGATATGTAAATTAAGTACGTTTTATTGCTGTTCATACATAATTATTTTTAAGTTTTAGTGCTATAAATGTGTCAATATTGTATGTTTTTGTGTGTATGAAAACGCAAGTAAATGTACATGTGGTAGAACCACACTTTCCGTAAAAATACATATTCTCATGAGATCACGTTGGTTATTCTGATGTACTGAATGACAGAAAAGTGTGGATTGTACAACGAGAGCATGATTGTTGAATAAACATTATGGACCTCTAATACCAAATCAATATAATGCAGAGCAGAGTTGAGCACCGGTACCGGGGACCAAGAATGACACAAACACGAGAAGTGCTGTTCACTCAAAGTCAAAGTTTATTGAGCTCGCTGTAACTCATATATAGCAGGGCATTAGGTCAACTGAAAACAAAGGAAAGCTAAATTCATGTATGGTCTCATCATCCATATCAAAGAAGCATTAAGGCATCAATAACTGCTTATAGGCTTGAAAAGAACAGTGTGGCTCTTATAGGAAATGACAAGATACTCCTTAAAGGTGTGCGTGACTACAACAAATTAAAAACAGCAAAAGAAGGACTTAAAAAAAACAGGATAAGAGATCAAGGACAAACGAAGCAAAACATATTCTTCCTAACATTTTTTTTCTGCATTTTATTTGAAACAATATTTAAGGTTAAAAACATTAATAATCTAAATGAAGTAAGCTTTATACGTGATACAAAGCATAAAGAAAAACACACTTCGGTGATCACACACTTTTACATCAATTCATTAACCATTTACCATTTTTGCCCATCCATCTATAAAATGATACCAAATTACTTCAGTCACGTGTCATCACGGCTCTCCTGTCAATCATTCAGGGCTCCGCCCACAAAGAGATGCATAAAGGCTGTAATTTATTTGCTGTGTTCAAAACATTACAGCCTCTTGTTGTTATGCTAATAAAGAAAAAAGAAAGAAAGAAAGAAAGAAAGAAAGAAAGAAAGAACATTGATAATTATATTTAAATAAAAGCATCAAGAACATCAGTCATGATGAAAGAATAATAGTTTGGGTTTTTCTCTGTCTTGTAGGTTTTCTTACTTACTGGAAGATTTTCATACACAGACGAGTTCAGTTCAGGTTTACATCAAGTTGATCAGCCTTTATGAATGAAGAGACAAATTAAAAACAGGAGTGTGTTATTTAAATTTCCATATACTTAATCAAAAGACATTTGATATTTTCACACTGACATTGAGGAGCGTTTAATCCTTTTTGGGTAAAACTGTAAGAAATTCTAAGTTAAAACATTTACCGTTGGATTCTCAAACACAGATTCACTCAATTCAACATCGTCATGATGAGGTCTGGAATGAACCATCTGTGCCATTAAAAGAAAAAAAAAAACAGAATACAGAGAACATATATATATATATATATATATATATATATATATATATATATCAACAACTCACTATATAAAGTCACAATTACATTTAAAGTTTCACTTTTAGTTAAAAATTAATTTACCTGATCAGTAAACTACTAATAACCAAATCAATTGTTCTCACCTGAGACTCCTGTGTGTCATTTCTATTTTTCATCCACTTGATTCCCCTTTAAAAACAATGATTTGACACAATTACAACCAATCTGAACTTATGTGATGTTTACAAATTATGATTTTGAACCAATAACATTTCTGACGTGACACCATTTTTAATGTGATGAAATCCACAGACACATATCTTACCAAACCAGCATCATGATGATCACTGCAGCTCCACAAACCACTCCAATGGATATGTATAATATCACAAGATGTCCTACAAAAGAGTAAAACATCTGAACAGATTCATTTTCTTCACTTTAGAAAGAGTAATGTAAGTATATGAGCTGCTCTACCTTTAACAGTCACAGTTACAGCGTCTGATCTCTGAGATCCATGTTGATTGTGAGCCTGACAGTAGAAGCGTCCACTCTGTAGTGCACTGAAACTCTGTCCAGATCCAACAGCTGAGCTTTCATTCTCCTTAAACCAGCTGAAGTTCAGAGCAGGAGGGTTTGAATCACTGCTGCAGTTCAGAGTCACTGAATCTCCTGACACTATTTCACCAGATGGACTGATGGACACTGAGACACTCTTTGGAGGGTCTGAAACAGAAAACAGATATCAGAATCAGAAAGAGCTTTATTGCCAGGTATGTTTACACATACTAGGGATTTGTTTTAGTGACAGAAGCTCCACAGTGCAACAGAGTAACAGTGACAAGACAAGACAAGACAAGACAGATAATATAAAGAATAGAAGAATAATATACACATATATAAGATAGACAAAGTGCAAAAAACAATATATAATATAAACAATTTGTATGTACAGTTATGATGTGTGCAAATTTGAAATATAAATAAGTATGTGTTATTAAGTAAATGTATAATAGTGTTGTGTGTTCCGTGTTTGTCAAGTGTTCATGAGATGGATTGCTTGAGGGAAGAAACTGTTCCTGTGTCTGGTCGTTCTGGTGCTCAGAGCTCTTTAGCGTCGACCAGAAGGCAACAGTTCAAAGAGGGAGTGTGTTGGATGTGAGAGGTCCAGAGTGATTTTCTTTGCCCTTTTTCTCACTCTGGATAAGGACAGTTCTTGGAGAGTGGGAAGGGTTGTACCAATGATTCGCTCAGCAGACCAGACTATCCGACATAGTCTTCTGAGGTCAGAATTGGTAGCTGAGCTGAACCAGACAGATATAGAAGTGCAAAGGACGGATTCAGTGATGGCAGAGTAAAACTGTTTCAGCAGCTCCTGTGGCAGATTGAACTTCCTCAGCTGGCGAAGGAAGTACAGTCTCTGCTGGGCCTTTTTCACAATGGACTCAATGTGGTTGTCCCACTTCAGGTCCTGTGAGATGGTGGTGCCCAGGAACCTGAATGACTCCACTGCAGTCACAGCGCTGTTCATGATGGTGAGTGGGGGGAGAGCAAGGGGGTTTCTCCTGAAGTCCACGATCATCTCCACTGTCTTGAGCGTGTTGAGCTCCAGGTTGTTAAGACTGCACCAGACAGCCAGCTGTTCAACCTCCAGTCTGTAAGCATACTCGTCACCGTCCTGGATGAGGCCGATCAGTGTGGCGTCATCTGCGAACTTCAGGAGCTTGACAGAGGGGTCTTTAGAGATGCAGTCATTGGTGTAGAGGGAGAAGAGCAGTGGGGAGAGGACACAGCCCTGAGGGGCAGCGGTGCTGATGGTGCGGGTGCTGGATGAGAATTTTTCCTAGTCTCACTAGCTGCTGCCTGTCTGTCAGAAAGCTGGTGATCCACAGACAGACAGAGATGGGCACGGAGAGTTAATTTGGGCTGGAGGAGTGATGGGATGATGGTGTTAAAAGCAGAGCTGAAGTCCACAAACAAGATCCTCACATAAGGCCCTGGTCTGTCCAGATGCTGCAGAACATAATGCAGACCCATACTTGACTGCATCATTCACAGATCTGTTTGCTCGGTAAGCAAACTGCAGGGGGTCCAGTGATGTCCTTCAGATAAGCCAAAAACCAGTCTTTCAAATGATTTCATGGCCATAGACATTAGAGCCACAGGTCTGTAGTCATTACCCTGGCAGCAACATAGTGGCGGCCCAGATCCGGCCCATATCTGGTCCGCGTGTATTCTACATGTACCAGATGTGGGCCGGATCTGGGCCACACTGTGTTGCTGTCTGGGTAAGTCCAGTAATTTTGAGTTTATTTGGGACGGGGATGATGGTGGAGCGTTTGAAGCAGGAGGGGACTTCGCACAGCTCCAGTGATCTGTTGAAGATCTGTGTGAAGATGGGGGCCAGCTGGTCAGTGCAGGTTTTCAGACAAGCTGGTGAAACGCTGTCTGGGCCTGGTGCCTTTTTTCTCTTGTTCTTTCTGAAGACCTGGCGCACGTCATCTTCACTGAACTGAATTGCAGGTGTGGGGGAGAGGGGGGTTGTTGGGGGTGTTAATGGTGTTTTTTTTCAAACCTGCAATAAAAGTCGTTCAGATCGTCTGCCAGTTGTTGATTCACCACAGTGCTTGGGGATGGTGTCTTGTAGTTGGTGATGACTTTCAGACCTTTCCACACTGAAGCCGTGTCATTAGAAGAGAACTGATTCCGAAGCTTATTGGAATAATTCCTCTTTGCCACTCTAATCTCTTCGTCCGTTTTGTTGAGTAGAGAGCGGAGATTCGCCAGATGGATGCTAGGCAGCGGCATTCTTACTGCACGCTGTCTGAGCTTCACGAGGGCGCCGGCACGCTTTCCCCGTCTGCGCGTGCCCTGAAGAGTCTGAACAGTGCTGCCGCTCCACCGACAACATTCAACAAAACGTCTATGGTGTGTACTGCGGAATGTTCAGCAGTTCATCCCTGGTAAAACTGATCGTATTTGAAAAACAAAAAACAGGAAAAACAAAAACAGCACAAACACTGGAGAGCTAAGCACTGTGGCTGCCATGCACGGCGCCATCATTCATCGCCATCGTTATCATTAAGTTTATCACAATAAATCTGACATCACAAAATTTGTTTATGGGATTTCATGTCACAGTTACTAAACCAACTTTAACTCACACATGACGTTTAAAGTCACAGCATCAGAGTATTTCTCTCCATGTTCATTGATGGATCTGCACTTGTATTCTCCATTGTCATCAGAGCTGATCTTTGAGATGCTGTAGATTCTTCCAGATCCTACAAACGTTCCTCCTTTAAACCAGCTGATTTCTGCAGGAGGGTTTGAATCACTGCTGCAGTTCAGAGTCACTGAATCTCCTGACACTATTTCACCAGATGGACTGATGGACACCAAGACGCTCTTTGGAGGGTCTGAAACAGAAAACAGATATCATTAAGTTTATCACAATAAATCTGACATAAAAGAAAATGTTTATTGGATTTCATGTCACAGTTACTAAACCAACTTTAACTCACACATTATGGTTAAATTCACAGCGGAGTATTTCTCTCCATGTTGATTTCTGGAATTGCACTGATATTCTCCACTGTCATCAGAGCTGATCTTTGAGATGTTGAAGATTCTTCCAGATCCTACAAACATTCCTCCTTTAAACCAGCTGATTTCTGCAGGAGGGTTTGAATCACTGCTGCAGATCAGAGTCACTGAATCTCCTGACACTATTTCACCAGATCTGTTTATCAACACCGAGACATTCCTGGGAGGATCTAAAACAGACAAAAGAAACTATATTCATATTGTGGGATTGTTAATCCACCAGTTTGTTTGTTGAAGCATTATTAACTCACACATGATGTTTAAAGTCACAGCATCAGAGTATTTCTCTCCATGTTGATTTTTGGATCTGCACTTGTATTCTCCACTGTCATCAGAGCTGATCTTTGAGATGTTGAAGATTCTTCCAGATCCTACAAACATTCCTCCTTTAAACCAGCTGAAGTTCAGAGCAGGAGGGTTTGAATCACTGCTGCAGTTCAGAGTCACTGAATCTCCTGACACTATTTCACCAGATCCAGTTATGAACACTGAGACGCTTCTGGGAGGATCTAAAACAGAAAGCTCAATAAATGTCATATTACAAACTTTGTTTAAAGGTCACAGTTACTGAACCATCATTAACTCACACATGACATTTAAAGTCACAGCATCAGAGTATTTCTCTCCATGTTGATTTTTGGATCTGCACTTGTATTCTCCACTGTCATCTGAGCTGATCTTTGAGATGTTGAAGATTCTTGCAGATCCTACAAACTTTCCTCCTTTAAACCAGCTGATTTCTGCAGGAGGGTTTGAATCACTGCTGCAGTTCAGAGTCACTGAATCTCCTGACACTATTTCACCAGATGGACTGATGGACACTGAGACACTCTTTGGAGGGTCTGAAACAGAAAACAGATATCAGAATCAGAAAGAGCTTTATTGCCAGGTATGTTTACACATACTAGGGATTTGTTTTAGTGACAGAAGCTCCACAGTGCAACAGAGTAACAGTGACAAGACAAGACAGATAATATAAAGAATAGAAGAATAATATACACATATATAAGATAGACAAAGTGCAAAAAACAATATAAAATATAGACAATTTGTATGTACAGTTATGATGTGTGCAAATTTGAAATATAAATAAGTATGTGTTATTAAGCAAATGTATAATAGTGTTGTGTGTTCCGTGTTTGTCAAGTGTTCAATGAGATGGATTGCTTGAGGGAAGAAACTGTTCCTGTGTCTGGTCGATCTGGTGCTCAGAGCTCTGTAGCGTCGACCAGAAGGCAACAGTTCAAAGAGGGAGTGTGCTGGATGTGAGGGGTCCAGAGTGATTTTCTTTGCCCTTTTTCTCACTCTGGATAAGGACAGTTCTTGAAGAGTGGGAAGGGTTGTACCAATGATTCGCTCAGCAGACCAGACTATCCGACATAGTCTTCTGAGGTCAGAATTGGTAGCTGAGCTGAACCAGACAGATATAGAAGTGCAAAGGACGGATTCAGTGATGGCAGAGTAAAACTGTTTCAGCAGCTCCTGTGGCAGATTGAACTTCCTCAGCTGGCGAAGGAAGTACAGTCTCTGCTGGGCCTTTTTCACAATGGACTCAATGTGGTTGTCCCACTTCAGGTCCTGTGAGATGGTGGTGCCCAGGAACCTGAATGACTCCACTGCAGTCACAGCGCTGTTCATGATGGTGAGTGGGGGGAGAGCAGGGGGGTTTCTCCTGAAGTCCACGATCATCTCCACTGTCTTGAGCGTGTTGAGCTCCAGGTTGTTAAGACTGCACCAGACAGCCAGCTGTTCAACCTCCAGTCTGTAAGCATACTCGTCACCGTCCTGGATGAGGCCGATCAGTGTGGCGTCATCTGCGAACTTCAGGAGCTTGACAGAGGGGTCTTTAGAGATGCAGTCATTGGTGTAGAGGGAGAAGAGCAGTGGGGAGAGGACACAGCCCTGAGGGGCGCCGGTGCTGATGGTGCGGGTGCTGGATGAGAATTTTTCCTAGTCTCACTAGCTGCTGCCTGTCTGTCAGAAAGCTGGTGATCCACAGACAGACAGAGATGGGCACGGAGAGTTAATTTGGGCTGGAGGAGTGATGGGATGATGGTGTTAAAAGCAGAGCTGAAGTCCACAAACAAGATCCTCACATAAGGCCCTGGTCTGTCCAGATGCTGCAGAACATAATGCAGACCCATATTGACTGCATCATTCACAGATCTGTTTGCTCGGTAAGCAAACTGCAGGGGGTCCAGTGATGTCCTTCAGATAAGCCAAAACCAGTCTTTCAAATGATTTCATGGCCATAGACATTAGAGCCACAGGTCTGTAGTCATTACCCTGGCAGCAACATAGTGGCGGCCCAGATCCGGCCCATATCTGGTCCGCGTGTATTCTACATGTACCAGATGTGGGCCGGATCTGGGCCACACTGTGTTGCTGTCTGGGTAAGTCCAGTAATTTTGAGTTTATTTGGGACGGGGATGATGGTGGAGCGTTTGAAGCAGGAGGGGACTTCGCACAGCTCCAGTGATCTGTTGAAGATCTGTGTGAAGATGGGGGCCAGCTGGTCAGCGCAGGTTTTCAGACAAGCTGGTGAAACGCTGTCTGGGCCTGGTGCCTTTCTTCTCTTGTTCTTTCTGAAGACCTGGCGCACGTCATCTTCACTGAACTGAATTGCAGGTGTGGGGGAGAGGGGGGTTGTTGGGGGTGTTAATGGTGTTTTTTTTCAAACCTGCAATAAAAGTCGTTCAGATCGTCTGCCAGTTGTTGATTCACCACAGTGCTTGGGGATGGTGTCTTGTAGTTGGTGATGACTTTCAGACCTTTCCACACTGAAGCCGTGTCATTAGAAGAGAACTGATTCCGAAGCTTATTGGAATAATTCCTCTTTGCCACTCTAATCTCTTCGTCCGTTTTGTTGAGTAGAGAGCGGAGATTCGCCAGATGGATGCTAGGCAGCGGCATTCTTACTGCACGCTGTCTGAGCTTCACGAGGGCGCCGGCACGCTTTCCCCTTCTGCGTGCCCTGAAGAGTCTGAACAGTGCTGCCGCTCCACCGACAACATTCAACAAAACGTCTATGGTGTGTACTGCGGAATGTTCAGCAGTTCATCCCTGTAAAACTGATCGTATTTGAAAAACAAAAAACAGGAAAAACAAAAACAGCACAAACACTGGAGAGCTAAGCACTGTGGCTGCCATGCACGGCGCCATCATTCATCGCCATCGTTATCATTAAGTTTATCACAATAAATCTGACATCACAAAATTTGTTTATGGGATTTCATGTCACAGTTACTAAACCAACTTTAACTCACACATGACGTTTAAAGTCACAGCATCAGAGTATTTCTCTCCATGATCATTGATGGATCTGCACTTGTATTCTCCATTGTCATCAGAGCTGATCTTTGAGATGCTGTAGATTCTTCCAGATCCTACAAACGTTCCTCCTTTAAACCAGCTGATTTCTGCAGGAGGGTTTGAATCACTGCTGCAGTTCAGAGTCACTGAATCTCCTGACACTATTTCACCAGATGGACTGAAGGACACCAAGACGCTCTTTGGAGGGTCTGAAACAGAAAACAGATATCATTAAGTTTATCACAATAAATCTGACATAAAAGAAAATGTTTATTGGATTTCATGTCACAGTTACTAAACCAACTTTAACTCACACATTATGGTTAAATTCACAGCGGAGTATTTCTCTCCATGTTGATTTCTGGAATTGCACTGATATTCTCCACTGTCATCAGAGCTGATCTTTGAGATGTTGAAGATTCTTCCAGATCCTACAAACATTCCTCCTTTAAACCAGCTGATTTCTGCAGGAGGGTTTGAATCACTGCTGCAGATCAGAGTCACTGAATCTCCTGACACTATTTCACCAGATCTGTTTATCAACACCGAGACATTCCACAGTGCAACAGAGTAACAGTGACAAGACAAGACAGATAATATAAAGAATAGAAGAATAATATACACATATATAAGATAGACAAAGTGCAAAAAACAATATAAAATATAGACAATTTGTATGTACAGTTATGATGTGTGCAAATTTGAAATATAAATAAGTATGTGTTATTAAGCAAATGTATAATAGTGTTGTGTGTTCCGTGTTTGTCAAGTGTTAATGAGATGGATTGCTTGAGGGAAGAAACTGTTCCTGTGTCTGGTCGATCTGGTGCTCAGAGCTCTGTAGCGTCGACCAGAAGGCAACAGTTCAAAGAGGGAGTGTGCTGGATGTGAGGGGTCCAGAGTGATTTTCTTTGCCCTTTTTCTCACTCTGGATAAGGACAGTTCTTGAAGAGTGGGAAGGGTTGTACCAATGATTCGCTCAGCAGACCAGACTATCCGACATAGTCTTCTGAGGTCAGAATTGGTAGCTGAGCTGAACCAGACAGATATAGAAGTGCAAAGGACGGATTCAGTGATGGCAGAGTAAAACTGTTTCAGCAGCTCCTGTGGCAGATTGAACTTCCTCAGCTGGCGAAGGAAGTACAGTCTCTGCTGGGCCTTTTTCACAATGGACTCAATGTGGTTGTCCCACTTCAGGTCCTGTGAGATGGTGGTGCCCAGGAACCTGAATGACTCCACTGCAGTCACAGCGCTGTTCATGATGGTGAGTGGGGGGAGAGCAGGGGGGTTTCTCCTGAAGTCCACGATCATCTCCACTGTCTTGAGCGTGTTGAGCTCCAGGTTGTTAAGACTGCACCAGACAGCCAGCTGTTCAACCTCCAGTCTGTAAGCATACTCGTCACCGTCCTGGATGAGGCCGATCAGTGTGGCGTCATCTGCGAACTTCAGGAGCTTGACAGAGGGGTCTTTAGAGATGCAGTCATTGGTGTAGAGGGAGAAGAGCAGTGGGGAGAGGACACAGCCCTGAGGGGCGCCGGTGCTGATGGTGCGGGTGCTGGATGAGAATTTTTCCTAGTCTCACTAGCTGCTGCCTGTCTGTCAGAAAGCTGGTGATCCACAGACTCCGAAGCTTATTGGAATAATTCCTCTTTGCCACTCTAATCTCTTCGTCCGTTTTGTTGAGTAGAGAGCGGAGATTCGCCAGATGGATGCTAGGCAGCGGCATTCTTACTGCACGCTGTCTGAGCTTCACGAGGGCGCCGGCACGCTTTCCCCTTCTGCGTGCCCTGAAGAGTCTGAACAGTGCTGCCGCTCCACCGACAACATTCAACAAAACGTCTATGGTGTGTACTGCGGAATGTTCAGCAGTTCATCCCTGTAAAACTGATCGTATTTGAAAAACAAAAAACAGGAAAAACAAAAACAGCACAAACACTGGAGAGCTAAGCACTGTGGCTGCCATGCACGGCGCCATCATTCATCGCCATCGTTATCATTAAGTTTATCACAATAAATCTGACATCACAAAATTTGTTTATGGGATTTCATGTCACAGTTACTAAACCAACTTTAACTCACACATGACGTTTAAAGTCACAGCATCAGAGTATTTCTCTCCATGATCATTGATGGATCTGCACTTGTATTCTCCATTGTCATCAGAGACATTCCTGGGAGGATCTAAAACAGACAAAAGAAACTATATTCATATTGTGGGATTGTTAATCCACCAGTTTGTTTGTTGAAGCATTATTAACTCACACATGATGTTTAAAGTCACAGCATCAGAGTATTTCTCTCCATGTTGATTTTTGGATCTGCACTTGTATTCTCCACTGTCATCAGAGCTGATCTTTGAGATGTTGAAGATTCTTCCAGATCCTACAAACATTCCTCCTTTAAACCAGCTGAAGTTCAGAGCAGGAGGGTTTGAATCACTGCTGCAGTTCAGAGTCACTGAATCTCCTGACACTATTTCACCAGATCCAGTTATGAACACTGAGACGCTTCTGGGAGGATCTAAAACAGAA
This sequence comes from Megalobrama amblycephala, assembly GCF_018812025.1. Taxonomy (NCBI): domain Eukaryota; kingdom Metazoa; phylum Chordata; class Actinopteri; order Cypriniformes; family Xenocyprididae; genus Megalobrama; species Megalobrama amblycephala. The sequence continues at coordinate 10,085,253 of NC_063050.1, read as the reverse complement.
AGCTCAATAAATGTCATATTACAAACTTTGTTTAAAGGTCACAGTTACTGAACCATCATTAACTCACACATGACATTTAAAGTCACAGCATCAGAGTATTTCTCTCCATGTTGATTTTTGGATCTGCACTTGTATTCTCCACTGTCATCTGAGCTGATCTTTGAGATGTTGAAGATTCTTGCAGATCCTACAAACTTTCCTCCTTTAAACCAGCTGATTTCTGCAGGAGGGTTTGAATCACTGCTGCAGTTCAGAGTCACTGAATCTCCTGACACTATTTCACCAGATGGACTGATGGACACTGAGACACTCTTTGGAGGGTCTGAAACAGAAAACAGATATCAGAATCAGAAAGAGCTTTATTGCCAGGTATGTTTACACATACTAGGGATTTGTTTTAGTGACAGAAGCTCCACAGTGCAACAGAGTAACAGTGACAAGACAAGACAGATAATATAAAGAATAGAAGAATAATATACACATATATAAGATAGACAAAGTGCAAAAAACAATATAAAATATAGACAATTTGTATGTACAGTTATGATGTGTGCAAATTTGAAATATAAATAAGTATGTGTTATTAAGCAAATGTATAATAGTGTTGTGTGTTCCGTGTTTGTCAAGTGTTAATGAGATGGATTGCTTGAGGGAAGAAACTGTTCCTGTGTCTGGTCGATCTGGTGCTCAGAGCTCTGTAGCGTCGACCAGAAGGCAACAGTTCAAAGAGGGAGTGTGCTGGATGTGAGGGGTCCAGAGTGATTTTCTTTGCCCTTTTTCTCACTCTGGATAAGGACAGTTCTTGAAGAGTGGGAAGGGTTGTACCAATGATTCGCTCAGCAGACCAGACTATCCGACATAGTCTTCTGAGGTCAGAATTGGTAGCTGAGCTGAACCAGACAGATATAGAAGTGCAAAGGACGGATTCAGTGATGGCAGAGTAAAACTGTTTCAGCAGCTCCTGTGGCAGATTGAACTTCCTCAGCTGGCGAAGGAAGTACAGTCTCTGCTGGGCCTTTTTCACAATGGACTCAATGTGGTTGTCCCACTTCAGGTCCTGTGAGATGGTGGTGCCCAGGAACCTGAATGACTCCACTGCAGTCACAGCGCTGTTCATGATGGTGAGTGGGGGGAGAGCAGGGGGGTTTCTCCTGAAGTCCACGATCATCTCCACTGTCTTGAGCGTGTTGAGCTCCAGGTTGTTAAGACTGCACCAGACAGCCAGCTGTTCAACCTCCAGTCTGTAAGCATACTCGTCACCGTCCTGGATGAGGCCGATCAGTGTGGCGTCATCTGCGAACTTCAGGAGCTTGACAGAGGGGTCTTTAGAGATGCAGTCATTGGTGTAGAGGGAGAAGAGCAGTGGGGAGAGGACACAGCCCTGAGGGGCGCCGGTGCTGATGGTGCGGGTGCTGGATGAGAATTTTTCCTAGTCTCACTAGCTGCTGCCTGTCTGTCAGAAAGCTGGTGATCCACAGACAGACAGAGATGGGCACGGAGAGTTAATTTGGGCTGGAGGAGTGATGGGATGATGGTGTTAAAAGCAGAGCTGAAGTCCACAAACAAGATCCTCACATAAGGCCCTGGTCTGTCCAGATGCTGCAGAACATAATGCAGACCCATATTGACTGCATCATTCACAGATCTGTTTGCTCGGTAAGCAAACTGCAGGGGGTCCAGTGATGTCCTTCAGATAAGCCAAAACCAGTCTTTCAAATGATTTCATGGCCATAGACATTAGAGCCACAGGTCTGTAGTCATTACCCTGGCAGCAACATAGTGGCGGCCCAGATCCGGCCCATATCTGGTCCGCGTGTATTCTACATGTACCAGATGTGGGCCGGATCTGGGCCACACTGTGTTGCTGTCTGGGTAAGTCCAGTAATTTTGAGTTTATTTGGGACGGGGATGATGGTGGAGCGTTTGAAGCAGGAGGGGACTTCGCACAGCTCCAGTGATCTGTTGAAGATCTGTGTGAAGATGGGGGCCAGCTGGTCAGCGCAGGTTTTCAGACAAGCTGGTGAAACGCTGTCTGGGCCTGGTGCCTTTCTTCTCTTGTTCTTTCTGAAGACCTGGCGCACGTCATCTTCACTGAACTGAATTGCAGGTGTGGGGGAGAGGGGGGTTGTTGGGGGTGTTAATGGTGTTTTTTTTCAAACCTGCAATAAAAGTCGTTCAGATCGTCTGCCAGTTGTTGATTCACCACAGTGCTTGGGGATGGTGTCTTGTAGTTGGTGATGACTTTCAGACCTTTCCACACTGAAGCCGTGTCATTAGAAGAGAACTGATTCCGAAGCTTATTGGAATAATTCCTCTTTGCCACTCTAATCTCTTCGTCCGTTTTGTTGAGTAGAGAGCGGAGATTCGCCAGATGGATGCTAGGCAGCGGCATTCTTACTGCACGCTGTCTGAGCTTCACGAGGGCGCCGGCACGCTTTCCCCGCCTGCGTGCCCTGAAGAGTCTGAACAGTGCTGCCGCTCCACCGACAACATTCAACAAAACGTCTATGGTGTGTACTGCGGAATGTTCAGCAGTTCATCCCTGGTAAAACTGATCGTATTTGAAAAACAAAAAACAGGAAAAACAAAAACAGCACAAACACTGGAGAGCTAAGCACTGTGGCTGCCATGCACGGCGCCATCATTCATCGCCATCGTTATCATTAAGTTTATCACAATAAATCTGACATCACAAAATTTGTTTATGGGATTTCATGTCACAGTTACTAAACCAACTTTAACTCACACATGACGTTTAAAGTCACAGCATCAGAGTATTTCTCTCCATGATCATTGATGGATCTGCACTTGTATTCTCCATTGTCATCAGAGCTGATCTTTGAGATGCTGTAGATTCTTCCAGATCCTACAAACGTTCCTCCTTTAAACCAGCTGATTTCTGCAGGAGGGTTTGAATCACTGCTGCAGTTCAGAGTCACTGAATCTCCTGACACTATTTCACCAGATGGACTGAAGGACACCAAGACGCTCTTTGGAGGGTCTGAAACAGAAAACAGATATCATTAAGTTTATCACAATAAATCTGACATAAAAGAAAATGTTTATTGGATTTCATGTCACAGTTACTAAACCAACTTTAACTCACACATTATGGTTAAATTCACAGCGGAGTATTTCTCTCCATGTTGATTTCTGGAATTGCACTGATATTCTCCACTGTCATCAGAGCTGATCTTTGAGATGTTGAAGATTCTTCCAGATCCTACAAACATTCCTCCTTTAAACCAGCTGATTTCTGCAGGAGGGTTTGAATCACTGCTGCAGATCAGAGTCACTGAATCTCCTGACACTATTTCACCAGATCTGTTTATCAACACCGAGACATTCCTGGGAGGATCTAAAACAGACAAAAGAAACTATATTCATATTGTGGGATTGTTAATCCACCAGTTTGTTTGTTGAAGCATTATTAACTCACACATGATGTTTAAAGTCACAGCATCAGAGTATTTCTCTCCATGTTGATTTTTGGATCTGCACTTGTATTCTCCACTGTCATCAGAGCTGATCTTTGAGATGTTGAAGATTCTTCCAGATCCTACAAACATTCCTCCTTTAAACCAGCTGAAGTTCAGAGCAGGAGGGTTTGAATCACTGCTGCAGTTCAGAGTCACTGAATCTCCTGACACTATTTCACCAGATGGACTGATGGACACTGAGACACTCTTTGGTGCATCTAAAAGTAAAAAAAAAAATAAAAATAAAAAAATCATCTCATTATTATTATTTGTTTTAAATGAACAAATGAATCTGTACTCACACATGACATTGAGCTGAACAGCAGGAGAGATGTGATTGTGTCCGTGTACAGCACAGCTATATCTGCCTGCATCCTCTCTTCTGACTGACTGCAGCAGGAGTTCATTGTTTCTGTCTCTTCTCTCAGTTAATGGCTGTGAGTTTCTGTACCAGATGAATGTTGCTCTGTCAGTCAGAGTGCAGCTGCTTTTACATGTCAGACGGACTGAATCTCCCTCTGTCACTCTCTCAGGAGACTCCACCTGAAGATCTGAACACAACATTATATCTAGTGCTGCTGTCATACACTGATTATTATTCAACATAATGCACAGAAGAAGAGAGAAACCTCATGAAAGTCACCTGTGACAGAAAGAGTAACATTAAGAGTCACTCCTGGTTTACCAAGCCATTTGTCTTTATCAGTGATGAATCTGAAATAGTACATGCGTGAATCGTTCAGTGTCACATGACTCAGTCTGATGGTGCAGTTCTGCTGTTTATCTCCCAGATACTCAAGCCTCTGACTGTATTCAGTGTCATTAGACAGATCTGGATGCTCTCCATTAACTTTTTCCAGTGTTTTTGTCCAGAACACTTTCTCGATCTTATATCCAGTAGGGTATGTATAAGTGCAGTTCATTATCACTGATGAGTCCTTTAGTGCACAGATGTGTGAAGGACTGTAACTCACACCCCAACCAGCACTAGAAACTCCTGAAACACAGAATCCATCCTTTTATGCAGCATATGCATAAAAATGCAATCCAGTTTCTCTTGAGTGTTTTTGAAGTGTTGCACTGACTCACCGTGAATCATGAGCAGAAAGATCAGAGGAAGAGGAGGAGCCATTCTGACTGACATCACCATATCAACACCTACAACAAATGAACAGTGGCTTATTTTTTAATTTAGTTTTAATTCTAATGATACGATGTGTGACACTATTCTTCCCTTAAGGAACAGAAAAATATTTCTATATACTTATGATCAATATATTGTATGGTCTAAATACTGAAAAATATACGTATGTGAACCACTTGAAGAATGTGTGAAAATGTGAATAATTTTAATAAAATAAGAGGGATCATACAAAATGCATGTTATTTTTTATTTAGTACTGTCCTGAGTAATATATTTTATATAAAAGATGTTTACATTTAGTTCACAAGACAAAACAATAGCTGAATTTATTAAAATAACCCCATTCATAAGTATGTGAACCATTGATTCTTAATACTGTGTGTGGTTACCTGATGATCTACGACTGTTTTTGTGTTTTGTGATGGCTGTTCTTGAGTCCCTTGTTTGTTCTGAGCAGTTAAACTGAGCTCTGTTCTTCAGAAAAATCCTCCAGCTCCTGCAGATTCATCAGTTTTCAAGCATTTTTGCATATTTGAACCCTTTCCAGCAGTGACTGTATGATTTTGAGATCCATCTTTTCACACTGAGGACAACTGAGGGATTCAAACACAACTATTAAAAAAGGTTCAAACATTCACTGATGCAACTCGAGGAAACACGATGCATTAAGAGTCGGGGGTGAAAACTTTTGAATTCAAATATCAAGGTAAATTGTACTTAATTTTTCTTCCGGGAAACATGCAAGTATCTTCTGTTGGTTCCGAAGGGCAGTACTAAATTAAAAACAACAGTATTTAAACAAAATAAGAAAAATTGTGACATCTTCATCCTGTTTAAAAGTTTTCACCCCCCAAATCTTAATGCATCGTGTTTCCTTCTGGAGCATCAGTGAATGTTTGAACCTTGTTTAATAGTTGTGTTTGAGTCTCTCAGTTGTCCTCCGTGTGAAAAGATGGATCTCAAAATCATTCAGTCACTGCTGGAAAGGGTTCAAATATGCAAAAATGCTTGAAAACTGATGAATCTGCAGGAGCTGGAGGATTTTTCTGAAGAACAGAGCTCAGTTTAACTGCTCAGAACAAACAAGGGACTCAAGAACAGCCATCACAAAACACAAAAACAGTCGTAGATCATCAGGTAACCACACACAGTATTAAGAATCAATGGTTCACATACTTATGAATGGGGTTATTTTAATAAATTCAGCTATTGTTTTGTCTTGTGAACTAAATGTAAACATCTTTTATATAAAATATATTACTCAGGACAGTACTAAATAAAAAATAACATGCATTTTGTATGATCCCTCTTATTTTATTAAAATTATTCACATTTTCACAGATTCTACAAGTGTTTCACATACTTTTTCTTGCCACTGTATTTCATTAATTAAATGTGTATATTTAAATAATACATAAGGAATTGCCACTTTTCATATTTGTCACGTGTGTTCTGTCTGTCATGTTCTTATCAGTTGCCATGGTGTTTGATTATGTTAATCCTTGCCTAGCTGTTTTAGTTCCATCATTTACTCTTGTGTATATATTCTCCCTGTTCAGTTCAGTCCCGGTCGGTTATTGTTCGTGTATGCTATGCATGTGTGTTACACGCTGTTACACTTCTACCTGCGTATTATATTAAACCTTGTTTATTATGAACCAGACTTCGTATGCAGTCTTCCCATGACAATATTGTCACAGTTACCAATGAGAGTGCCCATAATTGCCACCAGTGGGCACTGCTTGTTTCTGCCTCATGTTCTGGATTACTCTTTGCCTGTGTACCCTGCCTTGTTTTTTGTTTGTTTGTTTGTTTGGACTGTCTGCATGTGTTTTGACCCATTGCATGGATTTTGGATTATGATTGTGGATTACCCTCTGAATAAATCCTGCGTTTGGATCCTCTACCTATAGTACTGGGCAGAGCGAGACTTCGTGAAACACTGAAACAACTGAAGCAAATGTGCCGTATCCACCTGTTTCCGCGGGCCGCTACTGTAAAAGAGAACGTGGGTACAACTTCCGGTGAGGCGGCGGAAGTAGCCTACCAATGTCGTTACGGCGCTCAGGGACAACATTTCAGTTTAGTACATTTATTATTTAATAATATCACAATACAATAAACAGTTTTCGTGCCCTTAATTGCCCTTTACTTTACTGACCTTCCACAAAAGTGCTGCTGCATGACTAGAGCATCCTGACCCTGCAATACATGAACAACCCGCTGTCTGTACTTCACCTGTCACTGATGCACCAAAGCCATATGATGTGATATTTTACTCCTAACGTGTCGTGTGTGCCAGAGCCAGTCGCGTTTCCACTGTATGCGATGCTAAAGGCTACTGATGTTAACCACTGCGATAAATACACACGTTTATGGAAAATATCAGAGACTGCTTGAGGGACGAAGACAATTCTTATATGATTATAGTCGTGTATTTATTTAGTTTAATGTTTTATCTGTCTCTTCCCTGTGCCTGTTGATTCCTGACAAATGCCTATCTTTCACAGATTCACACACTCCGGTTAACTCGTATAACTCATAACTCCTGTTGCCTTCTCATGAGCTCCCTCTGTTGCTCTGGCTGAAAGGATCAGGATAGATAGACAAGAGATCGCGCAAACATCCTCGGATTGCAATCATCGCATAATTTAGAGGAAAATAAATAGAAATGCTCAGAAAAGTGACGTAAACATAGGGTATGTTATCAATATATTTCTAAATGTGTAGCCTTTGGATTTAAAAGCCTTAATGGAGTTGTTTTGTGCATTCTCGTGATCGTAAATAAATGGAAGCAGGCGCAACTGAATAGGTCTGTTAGATTTAGCATGATTGATCTGTACTCCTGACATAAATTAATATTAATGTAACATTTTTTATTGTAAAACATTGTTCAAATATTTATGCTGGAATCTTAAATCTTTAAGTAAAAAACAAACGTTCGCAAGTTTGGATCGTTAAATCTTGAATGACTGTCAAATGTTGAATGAATGAGTGTCACGTCCAACTTGTTTACTTCGAACCGGAAGACGCTCCCACGTTTGACGCAAGGCCTCATGGGGCGTAGGAAACGTCTCGGGTTACGGATGTAACCCTGGTTCCCTGAGTAAGGGAACGAGACGCTGCGTGAAACGCATTGGGAACCTTCTGCATGATATCGTCATTGAAGCACTCCTGTATCCAACCAATCGTGTAACGAGACGTCAGAGACGGGTGACGTCACGGACCAGGAAACTATAAAGCATGCCCGGATGCAGAGAACACTAGCTTCTGTGGAAAATCTGAAGCAAGCACTCGCAAGCATGCAGGGGTACGGCAAGAGACGCAGCGTCTCGTTCCCTTACTCAGGGAACCAGGGTTACATCCGTAACCCGAGACGTTCCCTTTCGTGGGAACTATCGACGCTGCGTGAAACGCATTGGGAACGCAATCCCAACTGTGCCGTACTTCAAATGCTTGTTCATGTTAGCTCGAAAGTACGGAGGACCCTGGAGTGGGGCCCACATCAAGGTTATAATATCTGATAAATGTATGCTGGCTTGACCATCCAGCTGCATCACAAACGTCACTCATAGAGACGCCAGACATCAAAGCTTTCGATGCCGCCATACCCCTTGTGGAATGAGCGCGGACGTTAAAAGGAGAGGACTGTCCGACCGCTTTATATGCAAGTGAGATGGCCTCAACCACCCACTTGCTCATCCTCTGCTTGGACGCCGGTCCACCTTTATTAGGAGAACCGTAACAGACAAACAGTTGCTCTGTTTTACGCCACAGGGCAGCTCTGTGGACGTATGCATCCAAAGCCCTTACTGGGCAGAGCAGATTCAGTTTTTCCTGATCCGAAGACATAAATGGAGGAGGATGAAAAGCTTGAAGCACAATAGGACCCGGGACATTGGTGGGGACCTTAGGCACATAGCCGAGTCTAGCATGAAGAAATGCTCTCACCATTCCAGGAGCGAACTCCAGATATGAGGGGGCCACTGAAAGGGCCTGAAGATCTCCAATTCTTTTCAGAGACGTAATAGCAAGTAAAAATATCGTCTTTAGAGTCAGGAACTTTAAAGACACCTCCTCCAGTGGTTCAAAGGGAGCCTCAGCTAACCCACGTAGAACCACTGATAAGTCCCAGACCGGGGTCCTTGTGCGCACTGGAGGCCTCAGCCTCAGTGTACCACGGAGGAAGCGTGACACGAGGGGGTCTCGACCGACCGAGGAATCCCCCCCAACATGATAGGCTGATATAGCCGCAACATAAACCTTCAAGGTTGAATAGGATAAGCCCTCCGAGAATTTTTCTTGGAGAAAAGATAGCACAAAGCTAATAGGAGCACGGACAGGGTCCGTTTCATGTTGTCTACACCAGGTAGAGAATAAATTCCACTTATAAGAGTAAAGCTTCCTCGTGGAGGGAGCCCTGGAGCTAAGTATGGTCTCAACAACCTCAGATGAGAGACCAGCCTCTATGAACCTGTCCCCCTCAGAGGCCAGGCCCATAGTTTCCATAGTTCTGGGTGGGGATGTATTATCGCGCCGCCCGCCTGAGATAGAAGATCCCGTCTCAAGGGGAGCTCCATCGGAGCGCCGTCTATCATGGACACCAAGTCCGAGAACCATATTCGGGTCGGCCAGTATGGGGCCACCAGTATCAGGCTGACCCCTTCCTGGCGTACTTTCTCCAGGACTCGTGGGAGCAGAGCGAACGGGGGAAATGCGTACAGACGTGACCTGTACCATGGCATCCAGACCCAGGGGTGCTGGATGCGTGAGGGAGTACCAGAGCGGACACTGGGTTGACTCTCCCGAAGCAAACAGGTCTACTTGTGCCTGACCAAAGTTTTTCCAAATGAGATCCACCACTTCTGGATGGAGTCTCCACTCCCCGGGCCTCGGCCCCTGCCTCGACAGGGCGTCTGCCCCCACATTCTGACTCCCGGGGATATAGGCTGCCTTCAACGAAAGCAGTTTCCCCTGAGACCACAGGAGGATCCGACGGGCCAAGTAATTTAGTTGGCGAGACCGTAGACCCCCCTGATGGTTTATATAAGAGACCACTGACATATTGTCTGTGCGGACCAGCACATGATGGTCTCTCAGGTCTGGGAGAAAGTGTTTTAGTGCTAGAAACACCGCCATCATCTCCAGCCGATTTATATGCCAAGAGAGTTGATGGTCCTCCCAAAGACCCTGAGCTGAGCGACCGCTCATGATCGCTCCCCAGCCCGTGAGGGAAGCGTCTGTCGTAAGCATTGCGCGACGACCAGAGGCTCCCAACGCGGGACCCTGGGACAGGAACCAGGGGTCTTTCCACACGGCTAGAGCATGAAGGCATCGCCGTGTGACTTTGATCATTCGAAAAGGGTTCCCCCTCGGGGAAAACCCCCTGGTCCTGAGCCACCACTGTAGGGGTCTCATATGCAGGAGGCCAAAAGGAATTATGTTGGACGCAGCTGCCATTAGACCCAACAGTTTCTGAAACTGTTTCACAGTGAGATACTGGCCTAACTTCACCCCTTTTACGGCTGACAGAACAGAGCTCACACGGGCAGGAGTCAGACGTGCCCGCATTGTTGTGGATTCCCACATAACACCTAGATAATTGGTGGTCTGAGCCGGTATCAGCACACTCTTCTTGGCATTGAGCCTCAGCCCAAGCCTTTTCATGTGAGACAGAACAACATCTCGATGTTGAACTGCTTGTTGCTCTGAGCGAGCTAGAATCAACCAATCGTCGATGTAATTCAGTATGCGAATGCCCTGGAGTCTCAAAGGAGCCAGGGCTGCATCCACGCACTTCGTGAATGTGCGGGGTGATAATGATAGGCCAAACGGAAGAACCTTGTACTGGTAAGCTTCGCCCCCGAAAGCAAACCTGAGGAACTTCCAATGAGAAGGATGGATGGACACATGAAAGTATGCATCTTTCAAGTCTATCGTCACAAACCAGTCCTCGGACCTGATTTGGGGAATGATCTGTTTGAGTGTAAGCATCTTGAATTTCAGTTTTTGTACAGACCGATTTAACACCCGTAAATCTATGATAGGACGAAGTCCCCCATCCTTCTTTGGAACTATGAAGTAGCAGGCTGTAAAAGCCTGACAGCTTGCTGGGAGGAGGAACCCTTTCTATAGCTCCTTTTTGCAAAAGTGTCATAACTTCCTGTTCCATAACCAGAGACTGCTCGGGGGTCACCACTGTGGGAAGGACCCCATTGAACCTGGGGGGCGAGACCCGAACTGGATTCTGTACCCCTTTTCTATCATGAGCAGCACCCAATTTGATATATTCGGTAGAGTTTTCCATTCTTCCAGAAAATCTACTAAGGGAACCAGTCTCTCGAGACTGGCCTCTGGTGTTTTTTGAGCACTTGGCTCGGCGCTCTGAAACGGCGTGCCGGCAGAAGTCAGCCGAATCAAGTGCAGGCCAACCCTCCTCAGAGGATTGGTGGGGACCCGACGCACACTGGATGGTAAAGATAGCGTGGTCCCCGGAGGGCGCTGGATGGAAGCGGGGGCCAGGTGTTTCAACACCACGCTTCCTCCAGACGGGGGCCGCCCTCCTGGGTCCTGATCCACAGATATCAGGACCGCTTTTTAGAAGCCTTCCGCGCCACAATAACAGCCCGCAGGTCTGTCTTGGGCTGAGAAGGCTTCTGTGAAGCCCGCCCCTGTCCCCAGAATCTACGTGGGGGAGCACGGGCGGCCACACTAATTTTTTGCTGCGCTCTGTGGTGCGCTGAGGAGCTCGTTGCGGGCCGAGACTGCTCCCGCTCAACAGTCTCGGCGGGGATTTTAGACCGGCGGGGGAGGAACCTCTGAAACGCCGCAGATTGTTTCTTGGTCTCCTGGAACCTCTCGACGACAGTTGTGACTGCGTCGCCGAAGAGGCCCACAGGAGACAGCGGCGCATCCATAAGGGCAGCTTTGTCTCTGTCCCTTATGTCAGAGAGGTTCAGCCACAAGTGCCTCTCCGTGGCCACCAGGGCTGCCATAGAACGGCCCACTTCTTTAGCCGTCTCCTTAGTGGCACGGAGAGCCAGGTCTGTCGCCATGCGCAGTTCCTGGATGCACTCGAATGTGGCCTCCCCGCTGGTATCAGTTTCCCCCAGCAGGTCAGCCTGATAAGCCTGCAGCAGCGCCATAGTATGGAGACACGCTGCTGCCTGACCTGCCGCCGCATAAGCCTTGCCCACCAAGTTAGATGTAGTTTTAAGGGGCTTGGTGGGCAGCGTCGGTGCTTTTAGGGACGATGCCGATGCAGGCGAGAGATAGCCCGCGAGCGTCTCTTCTACCCGGGGCATCGCCGCATAACCATGCTGTTTCAGCCCCACGATGTTACTGTAGATCGAGGTCTGGGGGCTGAAAACCCGATGTTGAACGGGTCTGTTCCAAGATCTAGACACCTCAGTGTGTAGATCTGGAAAAAATGGTAAGCACCGACGTGGGGGTAGTGACCGCGCGGGGAGAAAGCGTTCATCAAGCTTGCTTTTTGGTCTAACGTCTCCCCGCTCTGCTTCTGGCCAGCTGATATTCAATTTGGCTACAGCTCTGGTCACTACCTCCAAGAGCTCCTCATGTGCGGGGGAAGAGGATGGCGGTTCCTCTTCCCCTGCTTCGACGCCCATCACATCAACCTCCTCAGATGAAGATAGATGAAGTGCCGATGTCTCTCCCCGCGGGGAAGAAACCGCTGAGCGTGCTTCCACCACGGCAGGAGAGACACTGGGTCTGGCGGCTGAAGGGAGAGATAGGGCGGGGCCCGTCTCAACCCCCGCCGCCAGATCCATCTGTGAACCCCACGAATGGAGTCTTCGCTCTGCCTCGGCAGCAGCGGGACCCGAATCCG